>NC_057949.1:23554307-23716807 GCF_018555375.3 Anguilla rostrata
CACAAAGTGGCTGTCACCTATACAGTCAGTTATTAATGCATCGTAGTTGTTCAACACCATCATGAAATAATGGGTATGACACGAGAAAATAAGAGGACAAAGACCTGTGTGAAAAGTTATTGAATCTTTTAAATGCTACCTCCTGATCGTGGTAGTGTGGCATAATGATTAAGGAACTTTACTTTCAACTCCAAGACAGTGCTTCAATTACTCAGTGGGAACCAGAATTGCTTCAGTAAATATTAAGCTGTATAAATTGATTCATTTAAAAAATAATGTGAGCTGAATAATTCGCTCTGGATAAACATGTCTGCTAAATGTATACAATGTTATTTAATACCATTAAACAGAAGTCCAATGTGCAGTAAGGGAGGAGGTGGGGCCTGTTCTGGAGGAGGAGCATCACCACTCACAAGGGATGACTCAACTATGCAACTGATCTGTGAAAGAAAATTTCATACTGTGTACTTAGAGCATCAGCTCACATTATTAGTGGTTCACTCTGTAAATGAAGCGGTGAATGGTGGTGGGTGCTGCTCTGCTCTCTTTGTTTAATTTGGAGTCTCCTAAGTAAAGCTTTGCAGATGTTTGTAGAACAGACATTACAGAGCACCAGAGAGTGAGTCACTGTCTCCATGTGTGAATGCTGATGGATTCTGTGTGACTCCTGGTGTGGGTGTGTCAGGGGGAGGGGACAGAACTGTAAAAGATTCTTACTCTGCTCCTCTAACTACAATCTCAGTCTGAAGATGGAGGAGCAGCATGTCAAGGTGACACAAAGAGGTGCAGACGTGAAGGTGCAACCACACAGTTCAGAGTCACAGAACGCTCTATTAGGATTTAGTGATATCCTACACATTAGCAGCAAATGAAGGCCCAGAGTAAATAACTTAAGGGATTTATTTAGCCAGGTAGCGACTTAAATAAACCAGCATGTGCTGTGGCCCTCCAGGAAGGGTTTCTAACACCTGTGGACTAGGCCTCATGCTGTTACTGACATGGCTGAGAAGTCCTGGCTCAGCTTGAATAAATTCACATCATGCTCCGAGTTTAAAGTTCTTTCCTTTCTGAAGCAGCTTTAAAGCAGAAGTGAAGCTCAGAGGTTTTTGTCATGGTGTGAATCACTGTGATACCCACTCTCCAGCAAAGCTGTCCCATGTGCTACAGTAATACACTGCTGAGTCTCCTGCCTCCAGATTGCTAATTATTAACTGACAGTCAGAATTAGTCTGACATTTAGAAGTGAAGTGACTGGAGGAGAATCCGGCTCCATATGTGGGAGAGCTGGAAGTGTGGCGGAACTCCAGCACAAACTGAGGAGCTCCACCTGGAACCTGCTTGTACCATTCAGCAGCCATATCAGTCACAGTCCCGAGGTTACAGTCCATAGTGGCCGTACCTCCTTTACTCACTGACAGAACAGGGGGCTTCTGTGTCACCACTGTCACTCCATTCACACCTGGGAAATAAGGAACACATGTAAGAAACATTTACATTGCATTAATATTTTAAAATTATGATCAATATAAATTTCTTACATGTGAGCAAAGTGATGAGAGTGCATAGTGTCCCCAGCATGTTGTCAGTGTGTGGAATGAACAGCCCGTACTGTCCAGCTGAGAGATGAGCAGTTTGGAGTGTGAGAAGTGTGAGGAGAGATTGTATCATTGGCTTTAAGGGGGAATGTAAAGGGAGGAGCCTATGCACTCAGCCCATCATAGTTTCCAAATAAAGAGTTCAGCCTACTATCCAGCTCAGTTCGCTGCTTTCAGCAGATTTAATAAAACAAGTCAAATTAGAGATGAGGCCTCTTGAACATTTAGAACCTCAGATCAGCTGAAATATAGACATTCTGTTTTTATTATTATAATTAATAAGGACATTGATGTTCCCTTGGGCAACATAGCTCAGGAGGTAAAAGCAGTTGTCTGGCAGTCGGAGGGTTTCCGGTTCGATCCCCGCCCTGGTCGTGTCGAAGTGTCCCTGAGCAAGACACCTAACCCCTAACTGCTCTGGTGAATGAGAGGCATCAATTGTAAAGCGCTATGGACAAAAGCTCTATATAAGTGTAGTCCATTTACCATTGAATCGTGTGTGTTATTTGTGTTATATATTGAAACATCATGAATGGAAAAGGTAATAACTGAGAGCTTTGTGTACCCTAGGTAATGCAGAATTTTATCAGTGAGGGTTCTGTATATCATTGTAAGGAGACAGATTATGTACAGGAGGGGCAGTGTATAATTGCAGTAATGAAACTGGGCGTGTCACTCCAAAGGCATAGGCTGGATTCCCAGGTGGGGAATAACTGTTGAACCCTTGTTCATGGTACTTAGCCTAATTTGCTTCTGTGAATATCCTGCTGTGTAAATTGATTGCAGGTTAAGATTGTAAACTGTGTAAGTTACTGTGGACAAGAGCACCTGTTGAATGCCTTAAATGCAAATCTCTGGGTCGTTTTTCGGTAGAACTAGAAATCTATTAGAAATTTATGATTGGCATCTTTAGCAGATGGGGATTTTTGTTTTCTATTTCGGAAGATATAGCATTTTTCAGAACAGAAGGTCATAATCAGTAGATTGTTTAGACTAACTTAAATACAGTGAAAAGCTGTTGTTACTGAAGATTCCAGATATATCATCACTTTACTGAGTGCATACTGATTGACTCATTTGATTTTGCTGCGTGTGGTTTTAATCTACGGATGTGACAGATTCTGAAATTTAAAATTCATGTGCACAAGATATAATTCATGCTGACAAATTATTGTAAATTGTGCTCACGACTTAATGTTAATGGTGCTGACGAAGTAGAAATGATGCATATGATTTAACGCCACACATGGGTTTCCAGGTGTAAAATAGGTGTGGCCCGGAGTGAAATGCTCCTGTGTGTATGGCTGTGCAGAGACCTTTTGAGGGGCAGGTGCTCAAAGGGCACGCCAACCCAAAACTCATAGAGGTCGTATGGCATACTCTTTACGGAAATGAATGAATGAAGTCTAATGACAGCGTTGCAACAATAATAGAAATATACAATTTTCATCTAATCAAAGGGGCATTTGGGGCAAAAGGAGGAGGTCACGAATGTCATACCCACTGGTAGCCTGAGTACGAATTCAAACTTTTTACATTTTTGTGAGTTAAAGTCCTAATGTCACTTTCAGATTTCACTGTCAGAACAGGACTTTTCTGTGTCCCCTGTAGAGTATCCCATGCCCCACATGTTACATATGTATTCTATTACCACACAGGAGTTCCAAATGAGCTAAGATGTGAAAACTCTGACAAAAAACTCCATTAAAACTGTGATATTAGATTTCTATCATGAAAGAAAAAAATCAAAAAATGAAAATTTCTACAAAGAACACAGTGAGCATGCTGGATGATTTTAGCAGATTTTTTTCATATACAGACTACTGTTACTGACATGGCTGAGAGTCGCTAGTTCAGCTTGAGTGAATTCACATCCTGCTCAGAGCTGGAACTCCTCTCTGAAGCAGCATTAAAGCAGAAGTGAAGCTCAGAGGTTTTTGTCATGGTGTGAATCACTGTGATACGTTCTCACTCGCAGAGCTGTCCCATGTAGCACAGTAATACACTGCTGAGTCTCCTGCCTCCACATTTTTAATTATCAATCGATAATCAGATTTACTCTGATGATTGGATGTGAAGCGAGTGGAAGAGAATCCAGCTCCAAAGAAGGGAGAGCTGTCACCGTGGTAGAAATAGACCGCATACTGAGGAACTCCACCTGGAACCTGCTTGTACCAGCGAGCAGCACTATTAGTCACAGTCCCAAGGTTACAGTCCATAGTGGCCGTATCTCCTTTACTCACTGACAGAACAGGAGGCTTCTGTGTCACCACTGTCGCTCCACTCACACCTGGGGAAAAAATATGCTTTTGTGAGAAAATATAAATGACATTTCAGTGTCACATTTTAATTCACAATATGCATATTAGTAAGTACTATTGGAAGTTACATCATTTTAATATTTTATTTAGTTTTTTGCACCATGAGATTTTCCTTACATGAGAGCACAGTCATGAGAGTGCAGAATGTCCCCAGCATGTTGTCAGTGTGTGGTGTGAAGAACCCTTACTGTCCAGCGAAGAGATGAGCAGGTTGGAGTGTGAGGAGAGGAGAGGCTGCAGGTCCCAGCTATTAGGAGTCGATCAGGGAGATGGAGAGGGAGGAGCTTCTGCACTCAGCCAATCAAAGGTTCTGGGGAAGAAAAGCAGGCTGTAATTGTATATCTCATACCACAAAGTGGCTGTCAACTATACAGTCAGTTATTAATGCATTGTAATTGTTCAACACCATCATGAAATAATGGGTATCACACGGAAAAAAAAAGAGGACAAAGACCTGTCTGAAAAATTATTGAATCTGTTAAATGCTACCTACTGATCGTGGTGGTGTGGCATAGTGATTAAGGAACTTCACTTTCAACTCCAAGACTGTGCTTCAATTACACAGTGGGAACCTGAATTGCTTCAGTAAATATTCAGCTGTATACATTGATTCAGTTAAAAAATAATGTGAGCTGAGTAATTCGCTCTGGATAAGCATGTCTGCCAAATGTATAAAATATTATGTAATACCATTAAACAGAAGTTCAATGTGCAGTAAGGGAGGAGGTGGTGCCTGTCCTGGAGGAGAGGCATCACTACTCACAAGGGATGACTCAACTATGCAACTGATTTGTGAAAGACAATTTCATACTGTTTACTTAGAGCATCAGCTCACATTATTAGTGGTTCACTCTGTAAATGAAACGGTGAATGGCGGTGGGTGCTGCTCTGCTTTCTTTGTTTAATTTGGAGTCTCCTAAGTAAAGCTTTGCAGATGTCTGTAGAACAGACATTACAGAGCACCAGAGAGTGAGTCACTGCCTCCATGTGTGAATACTGATGGATGCTGTGTGACTCCTGGAGTGGGGGTGTCAGGGGGAGGGGACCGAATCCTAAAGGATTCTTGCTGTGCTCCTCTAACTACAATCTCAGTCTGAAGATGGAGGAGCAGCATGTCATGGTGATACAAAGAGGTGCAGACGTGAAGCTGCAGCCACACAGTTCAGACTCACAGAACGCTGCATCAGGATTTAGTGATATCCTACACATTAGCAGCAAATGAAGGCCCACAGAACAACTTATGGGATTTCTTTAGCGAGGTAATGACTTAAATAAACCAGCATGTGCTCTGGCCCTCCAGGAAGGGTTTCTGACACCTGTGGACTGGGTCTCATTCTGTTACTGACATGGTTGAGAAGTCCTGGCTCAGCTTGAATAAATTCACATCATGCTCCGAGTTTAAAGTTCTTTCCTTTCTGTAGCAGCTTAAAAGCAGAAGTGAAGCTCAGAGGTTTTTGTCATGGTGTGAATCACTGTGATACCCACTCTTTAGCAGAGCTGTCGTATGTGTTACAGTAATACACTGCTGAGTCTCCTGCCTCCACATTGCTAATGGTTAATTGACAGTCAGAATTAGTCTGACATTTAGAAGTGAAGTGGCTGGAGGAGAATCCAGCTCCATATGAGGGAGAGCTGTGAGTGAGGTGGAAACGTAGCACAAACTGAGGAGCTCCACCTGGAACCTGCTTGTACCACCGAGCAGAACTATCAGTCACAGTCCCGAGGTTACAGTCCATAGTGGCCGTATCTCCTTTACTCACTGACAGAACAGGAGGCTTCTGTGTCACCACTATCACTCCACTCACACCTGGGAAATAAGAAGCTCATGTTAGAAACAATAATCTTACATTTGAAAGTTTAAATAATTATAAATATAAGATTCTTACATGAGAGCACAGTGATGAGAGTGCAGAGTGTCCCCAGCATGTTGTCAGTGTGTGGTGTAAATGGCCCTTACTGTCCAGCTGAGAGATGAGCAGGTTGGAGTGTGAGGAGAGGAGAGGCTGCAGCACCCAACTATAAGGAGCTGGTCAGGGAGATGGAGAGGGAGGAGCCTCAGCACTCAGCCAATGCAGCAGCTTAGGATTCCATCCCTACATTTCACAGCCCAAAGAACTTTTTAGATTGTAAATTAATTCTTCTCCAATGAGTTGGTGGCTCCCCAGAAATGTAGAAGCTGTGTGTGCACTGTCCATCCTCTCTGCTCACAGTCCCTCCTGTTTAAAAAGGCTGATGCTAATGAGACTCTCCCACTCATAATGAGGGCATGGAGTCAGCAACAGCAAACAGGAGTGACCCTAACAATCTCTGCAGTGCAACACTAATACAAAGTGCTATGAATTAAATCATCTCTGATACTCTATGTTATATTCAGGGTCTTCACTCTAGGTATAATCCTCACACATTCAGCTGTCACTACACAACATTTATGGCTTTGTTTATTCAAACCTTGCTGCAGTAGAATACAAGAGAGAACTGGAAGAACACTGTTCATGCTCTTCTCATGCTCATCTCCCTTTCTCCATATAAGCCAATTTAAGAGAGAGCATTGTCCTTTATTTCTGTCCAGTGATTACAATGATACATTAACATAATGTGCAGTCTGGTTCACCCTTCCTCACACCTGCTGGTCTATAAGCAGACATGGGGCTGTCCCTCTGAGCTGTGAAAGGAGCTCAAATCACTCCCTCATTTGCATGGCGCTATAAATAACATGTTTAAACCCTGCAGGTGGGTCTCAGTTTCAGTAGTCTCTCTGTCGCCCTCTCCTGGATCATCTTGGCCGGGCCTGCGGGACCGGCCCATTCAAGCAGCCGCTTCACACAGCCAACGCAGAGAGGGCGCCTACCCAGATTTGAGAACTGTATCCTCCTTCCCTCCACCACCACCTGGTCTCCTCCGTGCCCCGGATACCAACCTTTGCTCGTGACAAGCAGTCCTCGTGCTAACGGTGCTTCCCGAGGCTCTCTGGAACTCGGCAGTGAGCGTCGCCACCAAGGACAGGCGGTTCTTCGGCACCCGACCGCGAGCTCGTGCGGCCCACCGCCTCGCGGCTGAGCTGTCATTCCCACGCGTTTCCACCTCGCAGCAGCAGCACTCACGGTTACTGTGGCAGCTCTAACAGGGCAGAAAATATCGACTGACTGACTTGTTGGAAAATTTCTCGCTGAAACCCATGCAATACCAGTCAGTACTGGTATGGTTTTACATTTTAGGTTATTTGGAGAATGAGAAACGGATTTGGAAATAATGAACATCAGAGAAATATCAAAAATAATTCAGCTTTATTTTCATCCGGCATGGTAACAGTCATCCCAGCATCCTCCTCGGCTGTGCGCAAGAAGGCATTTTTCACCGGGACACTTATCACACCTCAGCCGCAGTGGACAGTGCGGGATTACGAAGATAAAGAAACAAGGGATGATTAGGGAGCCAGGTTGGAAATGTAGTCAGGAAATCGGGGAACCCCAATATTCTTGCCGATAAGTCAATGTTTTTTTTTCTTTAATGACCACAATGAGCGAGATCCCTAGTTTTTTCTTGTACAGGCAGACTTGCCAAAAGACTTCCTGTTCTCTCTTTGCTTGATATGTGTGTATGAGGTCATTCTGCAGAAGAACCCGGAGACCGTCCTCCGCAGGGAGACGACAGACACAGTCCAAGCGGTCCTCCAGCCCCTGCTCCTCTTCAGGGGCCATCGCGCTCTCTGGCGCCACCCTGCAGGCCACATATATATACAGGCACGGTCCTTTTACTGGTTCGTCGAGTTTCTGCTTCACTCCGCCTCCGAGCCCTGGGCCGGGACCACCCTGTCCCACAGAGAGCAGTCCTTACACTACGCCTACAGAGAACAAGGAAAACTAAAAAAAAACCCAAAAAACCCTCATGAACCACAATCATAACCACTTCTGCTGAGGGTGGATTTCACCTGAACCATTACAGAATAATACATATTACATTATTAATTAGCTTAACAGATGACTTTATCCATTATGGCTTGCACAGCTAACATTTATACATTAATTTAGTTTTACATTCACCGAAGGAATTCAGGTTAAGTACCTGACTCAATGGGAAAACAGCAGATTCCCACATATGATTTTAACTTTAAAATCTCCCAGCTATAAACCCAGTCCTACAACACCAGCACTATACTGCCACCTTGTGTGTGCAAGTAAAATTACACACAAACGCACTGCACTTATTTCTGACTGGTCCTTATTCTTTCTGGTACATATCCTCACAGAAAACCTATATTAGCCAAGAAGCTAAACGAATATAACGCCTTACTTCAAAGCCCATATTTAGGCTGCCAGCTGACAACTATGCTTAAAATGATTAATCACTGTGTTTGAGATGTGGAAAAGAGACAAGCTATTCTAGACACAAGCACAGAATTATTTTAAAAAATTATTTAAAAAACTTAACAGTAGTCAGTTACAGTCTATACCAGTGGACTCCAGCCCTGGTCCTGGAGAGCTACAGGGTCTGCTGGTTTTTGTTTTCACCTTAAAATCAGCACCCAAGTGACACCCAAGACACCAGGTGAGTTGAGTTAACTGTGTAATCAACTGCTCTAATTGATTCATGAAGTGCAGAGTCACTATGAAAACCAGCAGACCCTGTAGCTCTCCAGGACGTGGGTTAGAGACCACTGGTCTATACTCACTCTTGCTGCTGCATTGGAATGGACTGCACTCAGTATGACCACAGTGTTTACAGGCATCTGAGCCTGCAGGCAAGCAGAGGGCCCTGAAAGAAAGGGTTATAATGCACATTAATCTGGCCCTCAAGACCACAACAAAAGCAGTCAAGCTGAAATATGAAGTCGCACTGAGTACATAAACACTGATAATTAATGCAAATAATGTTCTGTCTTCATAAAAAAAAGGAAATTAAAATATGAATTTAAGAAAGATATACTGTACATGAGTAAACAAGTGTTTTTCTGTCAATTCTGTGCTTAGTTTACACCCTTTACCTGAAACAGCAGACTGTTTTTTTTTTTCCCACAACAGGCATTTATAAAGCTGTCTGCCACAACCAACCAATCAGCTCAGCACTTCCCTGATTATGTCATAAAACTCACTTGAGGGCTGGGGTTCGTGTGTGTCAATCAGGGGCGGGGAAGCAAGGATTCTGCTAATTGGGTGGTCATCACTGAGGCCCACCTACAGGCAATCAATCAAAAAAGTCAAATAATCAGTGAACCAATCAGCACTTTACTATCACGGTACGGGGAAATCGGGTTCAGACAGTATCACACAACACCTACGATAGACAAAATGCGTCATATCCCTCAACCTCATTACCATGCGTCCTAAACAGCGACCACTCATAAAATACCGCCGAAAGCTACCTAGTAACAATCAATATAAAAGGCCATTAACAGAAGGCAAGATGAAAATGAGACAATTCATCATATAATTACTGTCATGATGAGTATATGAACATGATATTCATAATGACAACACTTATGAATATTGCTCATTATTTAACTAGCTTTACATTGCTAGTTGAACGGTTTTAAAGCACAGCGTCACATTCGCACATAGTCAGCGAGACTCCACCCACCGGCAGCTCTGGGGGCGTGTCTGGGGAGGGGTCTCGGGGGTCCCGGCGGTACAGGGCGTAGAAGGGGCTTTGTCCGATGTCGGGGTGCCGTTTGACGCGCAGGGCAAACAGGCAGGCGCGGAGCTGCGCGTCCCAGCTCTCCTGGTGGTCCGTCACCAGCTTCCTCACCGCGCTGCCCACGGACGACACAAACGCACACGTGTGTACGCGCGTTTCCGGGAGGCGCCGTTTCGGACGGGTGCGCACGTGCACACCGTTTCCCACGCCCGCTTTCCCGCTGCAGAACCGGGCCCGGGCTAGAGCACGGGCTGGGGGCCAACCGAACCGGCCTGGCCTGGCAGAGCACGGCCCACTTTCTGCTGGGTGGTCTCGGACGCTTGAGTTACAATTAGAATGTGCGCTGCTGGGCAAACCAGATAATACCCTGGTTTTTGGTGTACTGACACGCCCCACGATCTGGTATTGAACCCAGACTGTGCAACCCCTCTGATAAATTAGGCGCCCGCATGAAGTGCATTCCATGCCGTGAACGCGCAGCTGAGCTGGGCTGTAGGCCACACGCGTTTCTCTCAAATGCGTGTAAGGACTGCAACAATCAGGCATGTGTGGAAACAAGACTGGGAATTATGCATCTGAGGAAAGCACACAGATTTAAGACAGAACTTGTGTGCACTGCACTGTACAATCCACACTTTCGTTCACCAAAAAATGGCACGCCACATGAAATGGTACCACTCCACACACAGCGCCACGACTGTTTACGCTAAAGCCCGTGCAGCACAGGACGCATGCAAACGAAGCGCAGACTTCCTGTTGGGAGTCTTCCCACAGCTCACCAGCCGACGTCATTAAAGGTGATGGGATCCAGACTGCAGGCCTTGGGATGGAAGACCACCAGAAAGCAATCCTCCATGGCCATGTAGATGCCCAGGGCCTTGTTCACCTAAAGCACAGGCAGGGTGTGGGTGGAGAGCTGCAGCACAGACCCCCACCATTCCAACCCCCCCCCACCCCCCCCACCCCCCCACCCATCACATTCGCCCATTTGTCATACCACACTCACTCATACAACACGCTGTTTGTATGAAGATACATTTAATCATTTAGCCACCTAATCTGTACAGTCTTTTCTGTTTAATGTTTCGGTTTCAAACCAAATGCAAGATTTACAATTCTTTTAGTGCTGTACTGCAAAGTCGAAAAGGACAGGTTTACCATCATCATCATAATCATCATCATCAGCATCACTGCTCTCCTGACAGACAGAGAGTCTTACTGCTTTGATGAACCCGCGGCTCAGCTGGGAGAAGAGCGCGTGGGGCAGACCCAGCTGGCACACCAGGTTGCGGATGTTCAGTGCCACCTCCCTGGCACAGCTGGTCTTCATGGGGCAGGCCTCGGTCCACTTGGAGTAAAGGTCCATCACGATCAGCAGGAACCTGTGGCCCCGAGCAGTCTCGGGCAGGGGCCCTCGAACGTCCAAGCTCAGCCACTCCCACTTGCCAGTGACCTGGGGAATCATGGGAAGGGGCGGGGTTAAGGAGACCGAAAATTACCGTAAAGCAGTGGTCTCCAACCCTCCAACCTTAAGGTGAAAACAAAAACCAGCAGACCCTGTAGCTCTCCAGGACCAGGGTTGGAGACCACTGCCGTAAAGCATCTAGTATTTGTCAAGAGTGAAAACTGGGCAAAAAAATAATTCACTTTTTGAAGTTTGAGGTAGACTGACAGGATAAAATTACTAGATTAAAAAACTGATTTTGAAAAATGAAAATTATTAATAAATTAGAACAATTAAAATGACTAAACTGCAGAGGTTGGTATCCATAACTCAATGCTCGATGTACAGTTTATTTTGTCATTTCTCTTGCATACACTCAGCCGGATACATTTTAGTTTTAAAGCAATTAAGGTTTAGTACTTTGCTCAAGAATAGAATGGCAATACACCAACCAGTCTGAATGCAACTAGGCATGGATGTAAAAGGTGTAATTATCACAAAAAATATTTTGATGGTCCTGGATCTAAGTGTCACATATAGTCCCGCCCTCTGACGTAGATTATTAAACAAATGGAGATGATGTAGGTTATTAAACGAGTGGAGAAATCTTACCTTGATGGAAAGGTTAGCTGGATGGTTGGGGAGCACCTCACAACTTGCCTGAAGTAGAGGAACAAATGGAAGAATGTCACCAGCAGGTCAGAACAAAACTAAAACACAACAGGGGGCTGGCTGGGAGCCTTACCCCATTCAGATGCAGCTCCTGCATGCGGACGCAGCCTATTGCCTGATATCTAAGTCCCCACTGCGCTAGCATTGGTAAACGGTAAATGGACTGCATTTACATAGCGCTTTTATCCAAAGCGCTTTACAACTGATGCCTCTCATTCACCAGAGCAGTTAGGGGTTAGGTGTCTTGCTCAGGGACATTTCGACACGCCCAGGGCGGGGGGATCGAACCGGCAACCCTCCGACCGCCAGGCAACCGCTCTCACCTCCTGAGCTGTGTGGCCCCATTGGCTAGAGCACCGGTCAAGCTGCCCGGCGCAAATGTGCGTTGGCGCCATTACCGTACCTTTTTCCAGACGCCCTTGGCCCATTGGACACTCTGAAAAAGGAACGCAAAAGGAGGCGTTTTTAGCAGGCAGGAACCGCCGAAGACCGGCGGCGCATTCGCACAAATTTGGCGGGAAAACGTCGGGAAGACCCGCCGCGGGCGACCCGACCGCCGCGCTGCGGAAAGCAGAGCCGCCGCGGCCAGCAGCCTCCGTTTCGAACGTACCTTCGGCGTGCAGTAGTCCTCGTGGAGGCGGGTGGGATGTGACGTAACCTCGTTGACTGACGGAATGTTGAGCGTCCTTTGAAACGGATGCAGTTTCAGTAAAGGTCAAGAGGTCACCGCGCCAACTGAGCACCGCACAGGCTGCCCCATGTAGCGGGCCATGAGAGTGATCTTCAGATCGGACATTGCTCAGCCCTATCTAACTCACTGGTCCTCCTGGCACTACTGATTGTACTCGTCTAGTATGTGGGAATAGTTTGGATAAAAAGATAATACAAAACATATTAAGCATATTTGATACTATGTAAAAAAAATTTAATTTAATAATAATAAAAAATACCCTTGTGACATCATACATTATGGTTGTTTTTACATCAATTCCCTTATTTTTTTGTCCTTTTTTCCTTCCGGTCGGTAAAGCAGAAATAAACAGCCAATAATACAGTGAATGGAAAAGGCAGCTAACCAAAATGAGACCCTGCCTTTTCTTTTGTAAAAAGCATAGCAGATTAACTAGCCAGCACTTGCCTTTCAGCCAGATCACAATGGTATATTTTGCGATTCTGAATGGCTGAATCTGAATGAGCCAGTTACCCATTGGTTGATAGGTGGGACAAGATGTCCACGCTCTTGGGTTTTTTCCCACGGTTGTAGTCGTGTCTCAGCCAGGCTTTGAGGTAAGGGTTCTCCTCTCTGGGTTTATTGTCCTGTGGAGGTGACGGAAGGGTGAACAATTTTTGAATGCAGAGCATTTTTTCAGTTATTTTTTTTCAGAAACATTTTCATTATACAGCATATTTGTATGGGACAGTACTGAACTGTTTTTTTTAAACGCTATTAACCAGGTTAGTCTCATTAAGATTTAAAATCTCTTTTGCAAGAGACATGGCCAAGAAAAGCAGCACATACAGTTTCAGACGATGACAAAATAAAATATCAAAACAATATCAAAAGATTATAAAAATACTAATTGTAAAATATCAATTTAAACATTTGTTAAGCACCTAATTTATACAGTGCTGATTTACAAAAATTGAACATTTTATAATAATCAGCATATAATTGGCTGGGGAATACTTTTCTTGATCCTCTATAAACAGGGCACAAAATATGGAATAGCCACCCACAACAGCAGCACACACAACAGCAGCAACAACAACTGGATATTGAAAAGCTTAAGACAAGGTGCGTGCTTTTCAGTTTTACCCATTAGCAAATAAATATAACCAGCAGACACCATCAGCTGGAAGCTGAACATTTGGGCAGTGCCAGGGGTTGCGATTTTGTGAACTGCAGCAGGCAACACTTGTAGGAGAGTTAGTTATCTCATTACAGAGAAACTGGCAAGCTGGCCAACTTGCGAGCGATTCAAAACGCAGGCTCTCACATTGCCCCCATGATGTTACACTTTCACTGTTACCTCACTACCTTACGAACAAGGAGAAGGCTGCCTCTTTGCGCTAAATAGCATTTGTTAATTGATGCTACTCATCCAAAGTATTTTTTTCATTGGCTTTTCTATTTTTAAATTGTAAAATTTTTGTCACAGAACAGTTTCCGTTAACGGGTTACATTCTTTACCTGCATTAAGGTCTAAATAACTCGAGCAGTACCAAGACAGACAGCATGTCACAGACCTTTGGGTAAAATGACTCAACAGGGGAAGTTCCGGTATGTCTTAGCACAAGGTAAGCATAGCAGGCCTATACCTCTGACCACCGGTGCTGCTTGTCAAACTTGCCGGGGGACACTTTGCCCATGGGCCTGCCAGCAGGGGAGATCGAGGCTGGTATTTCAGAACTCCTTTAGGAAACAGACAACAGGAAAAAA
This sequence comes from Anguilla rostrata, assembly GCF_018555375.3. NCBI lineage: Eukaryota > Metazoa > Chordata > Actinopteri > Anguilliformes > Anguillidae > Anguilla > Anguilla rostrata. The sequence goes on from NC_057949.1 coordinate 23,568,411, forward strand.
AGACACAAAGAAGGGCGGAAATGGTCATCAAGCGCAGCCACAGGCGTAGGCTTCATTTCAACTTCCAACCACCTGGTCTCACAAGTTAACTAGCTACTCTACCAAATAATTCATATGAAAACATTGGGGCTGACATGTCTCCCTGTCACCACCAAACCTAGGCATATAACAACAGCAATATAATAAAATGAGTAAATAAATAAGCACACAGGCAGAACACAATTCCACTGTTTGACAAATTGCAGTTGGTACTGTAAAATTGGGCATATTCATGCAAGATAAAATAGGCAGCTGCCAGAAGCTTGGGTAATGTGCTGTTGGTTTTTAATATTGTTCAACAGAAGTTACAAGGATATTTGTAACAGCACACTAATTCGGTTAATTAGCTAGCTAATATCGTCCAAAGCTGATTTGGCTGTAAATCTCTATTTTACAGAAAAAGCAGAGCTGCAGGAAATAGACCAGTTTGGGTGCGGTATTTGCATGTTGGCAACTAAAGTTCACCTGGGTGGCTGCACCGCTGCATCAGAAGCAAGTTAGCAACTAGCCTACTGCTAATCTTCCTCACCAGTTCCCACAAAATATGTTCCTTCTGGTCATGGATGGTCCAAGATAAGTCAAAAAAAGCTAAACGTGTGTGGGAAATACACACCCTGAAGACGTTTGGCCGTCCATAAGAGATTTTGTCACATACTCCTGGCAGAGAGATGGGAAGAGCGAGTAGACGTTCCGGTCGGAGGTGAATGGAAGGAGTCCATTTTTGAAACACTCCAGGGCAGCTAGCTCCACCTCCGACATCGGCCTTCCTGCAGCTTTCCTTACCCGAGCACTATGGTTTTCAACCCAAGAACAAAACACCGTTAACAAACACCACGGACAGACAGCTTTTACATAAACTGTGACTAGGACCTAATGCTGATAAATTGAATGATGCACATAAAATCTGACGTATCTACAGTCACACATTGAAACAAGAAATACCAGGTGACATGGCATAGTGGCAACATGAAAGGCAGCAGTAGAACAGTTACAGAACTGGGTTTGTAACTCGGAGGTCACCAGTTCAAATCCCAGGTGGGTCACTAGCATTGACCTGCTCCCAAAATATCCCCTTCAAAATGGGTATCGATTCACTCATCAAAAGCAACCTGTGTACAAGGCTCAGAATAATGCCATCCGCAAAGTGAACTTCTAATGTTGTATTTGTGTTTGTACTCTCTTACATCCAAAAATGCATTTACCACAACTACCAATTGGGGGTTGAAAAAGGTAATACTTTGTATTATTGTTATTATTATTATTATTATTAGTAGTAGTAGTAGTAGTATTAAACAGTACAAAACTTTGTGAAATAATTAACTATACACAATAAGGGATACCCTTGGCGCCGCCTGTATCTCCTCATGGCCGCCATTAGCCTTTCTTTCTCAGCAGTCGTCGTGTGCGCAAACCACGACGGCACGTAATCTGGCGACTCAGGATCATCACTCCGCCTGCCTGGGAACGGAACCAATGGATCCTGTTAATGCGGGCGGCAGTGCAGTACAATGGGCGAGGAGCTGGCCTTGTGACCTAAAAAAAAAAGGTCCCGGGTTCGATTCCCAGGTACGACACTGCTGCTGTGCCCTTCAGCACGGTACTTGATCTGCATTGCTTCAGTATATATCCAGGTGTATCAATGGATATTTATGTAAAAAACTATATGTAAAAAGGGCGTCTGCTAAATACCTGTAACGTAACGTGAATGCAAAACTATAAATGAGCTTTCAGAGAGGCTTCTCGCGGAGGGCAACATTTTCTATGACGCTTATTTGATACAAGTGACACAATATCTGAAGAGTGGAGAGTCCAAGGTTTTCAAAACACCCCCATATCATTGAGACACTATGTCCAGAGGAGGCAGCAGAGCATGATATAGGCCTACTGTATGTGATGTTTTCACCTATACAAACATTGTGCTAATACTCTAATTCTCCTGGCCAAACTACTGTAACATCCAGTCACATTTTAATATTTATTTGTTTTAAGTTGCATAGTTTATGTTACGGTAGCACAGACTATTGAAGTAATACATTTTGAATTACTCTAATTCTTCCCTAACCATTCAGTTAATCTCTTGTACAAAGTGTTGCACTGGATATAGTAATAATACTTAGTAGTAATGGGAGTGTTTCATTTTGATTTCTCAGTTTTAAACTTTGCCTTGTTGGCATTGTAAAAAACATAGGAAAAAAATGGAAAAAAGAAGACATTATTTGCATGTAATTAATTGTAATGTTGTTATAACAGAAATTAAGTTTTACAATGTCTGTGTTTAAAAGTTAAGTTGTTTTAATATAATTCAAGCCGGAATAGTTCATAATTTAGGGCAACTATATTTTTCCTTAATTAATTCCATTATGTTAAACGTAATAGTGGTTTAATCGCTGGGACTTTTATTTTGAATTTTAAAGACCCTCGCGAAAGTCCTTAGTCCTACTGCACCAATAAACGTCAACACGAACGCTACGGAAAGCGAGACTACCAGCAACTAACTGCAGTTAATAGTAGCTTGGATTAGGGCAATTTAGCTTAAACATAACTACTTGTGGAGCGTTTTGCAGAAAATGTGAACTTTCCACCAATTTGCATTAAAATGTTACACACCTGAGATGAAATGAACACTGCAGACTCTGCTGCTTGCAGTCGGCGTCCACCATTCTCGCTTCAATGCATAAACCCACCGCTTTTTTCTGCGAGTATCCCGCGGGAAAGCATAAAACATCACATTTGGCTCACTTTGCTGTTTCATTCGGCAACCCACAGCTGCACATATTGCTGGCATGTTTTACAATTATTATTTCAAGTCGCTCTATCGGCAATAGCAACTATCTTTCAGTGTACGCAACCGTTCTGGTATGGTCGTAGATCTTCTTCGTTTTATTTTTATGGCGGTTTTAACATAGGTTCGTGGTGCATTACCGCCACCAAGAGACCAGGAGTATGAATCAGTGTTTACAACAACAACAAAACAAAAAAAACTTGTGGATCAGCGTCACAGTCCCATAGTCGAACACTGACCGTTTAAGACCAATATAAATATCTTTTCATGCCACTCTGTCCACTCCCCATCCTGTGCCTGCCAAACATCTCATTACATTTACATTTGTCTTGCATTTAGCCTTAAATCAAACCATTCTCAAAGAAATTTGGAAGGGGATATACTTTGAACTTTTCTACAATACATTCTTAATTTTATATAATTTCCAACCATTTTCTTCGTGAAAATCATCTTCACTGAAAACCTACAGCCCCAGCAATATGTCTATTCCTGTACTTCACTTCTTGAAGCTTTTTCACACCGTATTCAGTATTTATTCCTTTTTTCCATAATGCACCATAATCTGCATTAAGAGATCTCCATCTGTCCATTTGAATATTTGAGAAAATGCCATCTATTAACATGGAGAATAATATGTGCTAATGGAAATTACTTGAGGAGCGCCAGTCTCTATTCTGTACTAATTTTAAAGACTATCACCCACTCTAACTATAGATATATCTTTCACAATGAAAATCGTTCATCCAATTGAACATTTGTCCACCAATTCCTAACTTAACTAACTTAATTCACAAACCTCTCCAAATCATGTCTTAAGCTTTTGCTATATAAAAGGAAACTGCCACAACCAATTCTTTGCTGGTCTGGGCCTTTTGCACTTTATATAGAGAGAGATATCAGAGAAAAAACACATGGGCTTTCACTGGGGGGAATTCAGTTTATGGATAAAAAGTGCAACAATAAACGCAGAAGAGTCAATGAATGAGACACACACACACACACACACACATACACACAAACATACTTGCACATATAGACACATGAGCACCCAGACACTAAAATGCACACATGCATTCATGCACAGACATGTACATTTGTATAAATGTAAACCCATACAGAAAATGGAATATACTGGCAGTACTGTATATTTAAATTATATTATGAAGATACTGAAACATTTCACAATACATGGGCAAATATACAAATCTTTGGTGCTTTCAGATATATTGTTAAATTCAGACTGCTGTGAAATATACTTCTAGTTATAGACATTTACAGTATATATTTTAGTCCACATAGTTACAACACATTGCAGTGTATTCCATTTTGCCATAGGGGACACACTTACATAGATGCACGCACACACCCATGTGCACCCACATGCACATACACACACAGGCCATAGTGCGAAGTCCGTTCATACCTCACACTAGTTTTCAAGAGAATTCAGCTCCACCTATCACAGGCTTCAGTGTTTGAGTGTCGCTGGCTCCACCGATTTAAAACCATCCAGTCATGCAGGTGTATTCACGCTAAGAGGCTAACATAAGATTGCTTTCAAGATTTTCTTGTGGTTTAACTACATTGTGTTGGGGAAGACGTGTAAGACTAGAGAGATTTGTTGCATCATAAGATTAATCTCTCCCAGAGGCAAGTTTATTATTTTTTTGGATCTCTTATTTCCCTGATGCTATTTGGAAAAGAGCTTGGTTGATACCTTATATATATATATATATATATATATATATATATATATATATATATATTGTGTTCCAAATAAAAGTTAAAGATGTTCATTTTAAGATACTGTACAAGATATACCCATGTAATTCTATGGTTAGGACGTTTATTGATGTAAGCAACACTTGTGGGTTTTGTAAAAAAAAAAAAAAAAAAAAGAAGAAGAAACTTTTGCACATTTGCTTTACAATTGCTGTAATAACAAGTGCTGTACAATCATAGATATCAGCAGGGGGCGACATTACATCCAGTGCTGAGGTTGGGAACTTAAAGCTGGCGTATTGAGCTGGCCCCTTGGGGCCGTCCTTGTTTTTATTTCCTTGAGTTCTTTCCTAGTACAGAAGGCCAGACGGTTAAAAAAATACGTGAAATTGACGTCTGGAATCGTGCATTGTCAACAGGTGCATTCCAACCGCTTTTTTATTTATTTTTTATACTTTAGAATTACAGGTAATGGTTAATGATTTGATTATATAGGCAAAAAAAAATTATCCACAAATATAGATTCCTAAAAATCATGCATTTGTTTTTGGTTTTTGAGAATGAATTGTTATTGTGGTCTACATCATTGATGTTTATGGAAAATAAGAAAGCAGAAACATTGAATTGTATATTAGTCTTCTATAATATACCTCTTGTATAGTGCAAATTGTTGGTAAACGTCTAGGACCTGTGTGTGATATTTGTTTGTTATTTAGGCTACTTATTGTTTCTTTTTGTTTTGTTTTGTTTCTGCTTATGTACTTTTTGTTATTTTTTTGTTGGGCAGCACCGTTCCCCCTGGTTACTCAGTTCCCGTTCAGTCCCATTCATTTTCGAGTGAAGAAACTGCTTCCTGGAATTTCACACTAAACGAGTCACTCAACATATTGCCCAAAAGGTCAGTAGTAAAAAAGTTATATTTATTAATTCATAAATGTTTATGACTACAAAATCTTTACACACTGTCAAAATAACTTTAATTTAATTTATAATTCTGAAAATATCCTCTTGTGAAACAAGCCTTTCCTTTTCGTACCTTGTATTTATACCTTTGTGGCACCTTGTTGCCCTGAGGCAACAGAAACATATTGGGATACAGGGGACAAATGTCATACAAGCAATAATTGAAATATAGTCCGAGAGCTCCCAAAAAAAATATGTTCAAATATTTTTTTATAACAAGAAACCAAAATGTGCGCAGTAGAGGCTTGATTCACATCTGTTGTCGTTTGCTGACTGTCATAGCCCGGCTGGAAAAACCACTTCAGTTGGTTCAATTCAGAGACATTAAATGCTACCGCACCCACGCTCTTTTTTTCTTGCGTAGGCAGGGCTGGGGCATGTTCTAAGGCAAGTTCTCTATGTGGATGTAGCCGCTGAATTTGCGTAGGTTTCACCCTACCCTCTTCTTCCCTTCTCTGTGAGAGATAGCTCTGGTCAGCTGACGGTGATAAACGGGGGAAACGACGCAGGTAAGAAAGAAAAAGAAAGAGAGAGAAAGAGAAAACTGAAAGGGGACGATATATATATATATATATATATATATTTATATGTAAAATGCACATACTGATAACATAGGTATATTCAGTCGTGCCTATAAAGCAAATTTGAATGAGAATTTTAGGATCTTAGAACTTCTGTTTAATTGTGTTACTGTACCTTTTTCTCTAAGCGATTCTGGTATCCAATTTAGTCCTTTTCAGAAATTAAATTTAAAAAATGCCATCATTGAAGTCTGTTTGTGCTGGGAAGATGAAAGCTATAAGAAAAGAAAAAAGCGCTCGTTTATTTTGGGATTTGTGTTTGGTTTGCGGGTCTTCGGCGAGTGATATTTACAATAAAATGTGAACAAGAAAAACAGGCTGTCACCTTTCTCTTTCCTTCGGAACGCAGAAGTGTCAGTCGGATTTTTACTGTCATGTCAAAGTGTTTTTAGCAGACAATCCGCTGTAAAAAATTAAACCTGATCGGTCATAATGAACGGGAAGATTGGTTTAGTTCTATAATGTATTTATTGAATACAAAGCGTAACAGTTATGGAATTGGGTAACTATGTATAGGTTTGATTCCCCGGTGGGGGGGGAAAAAATTCATCAAGTAATTGCTTTATTATCTAGCTCTGTAAATGTATTGTATGTAAAGACTGTAACGTGTGTAAATTTCAATGGACAAGCCTGTTTGCTAAATGCCTAAAATTTAAAACTATAAATATCAAGGGAACTCGAATTAAAGAAAACTTTCCTGATTATGTAAAGACAACGAGACATGCTATGCTTTTGTTTTAGGTTCACTCTAGAAGGGCAGTATTTTTTTAAATAGACTGTTAACCCCCTCCAAATTACAGGTAGAAGCAGTTATAAAAACAGCATTTATTCGAAAAAAATCCAGAACAGCCAGCACCTTACATCACACCAACTAGTCTGGCTCCACTCCAAAGGCTCCATTCCCTCTAGATTTCAGGTCTCATCCACACCGCCTCGTGTTGGCGGTTGTTGACACTGACTGTGAGGTTGGGGGGTATCAGAGCGCATCATTCTGACTGCCGTCTGTGTTCCGTCCGCTCGGCTCCCCCCCCCCCCCCCCCGTCCCTTCCCCCTGTCTCAGGTTTTCGGACTCTGATTGGCACCCCAGGGACGGGACGATGATTGGCTGGATCCGCAAGGTGCTGGCCCTGGCCTGTGTGTGCATGTGTGTGCTGCTGTTGGCAGACATGAGCATCGGCATTTTTGATCAGCCCTGGAGCAAACTCCACAGGCTCAGGTAGAGTATTCGGGGTCACCCGTCGACCTTGAACTCCAAGTTTGGGGGATTCAACTAAACAAGAAATCTTTGTTATTTGGTAAACCCTTTTGCAAACAGTGCTGCTCAGTCGAAGATTTACTATAAGAAGGGAATTTTTTTTAAACTGAAAAACAAAACATATATGACCCAATTTTGGAAATAAAAAACATTCCCTTAGATTAAATACAACAGAGGCAAACAGGAATAAACAAAAGACATTACCATTGTCAAAACTTACATTCTAATGCAGATTATGGAGGCGTTTTATTGTGCAAGGGAAAAGCCTTTATTGTAAAGTGCTACATAGAACCGTTTGTCAGCACGTCCTGAATTATTTAACCAGCAGAAGCAGTTGAGCAGGTTTAGCTTGTTTCCCACAATACCTGAATGTTATTGGAGCATTGACAGCACTTGAACAAAAAAACTGTCCATCAAGTGACAGAAGGAATGCTTCACACACAACAATAAGGTTGCTGAAGGGGAACAGAATGCAAAGACGTTTCAGCAAAATGCTTTCTTCAGTGTGTGAGTGATCTCTAGGTGTAGCCGACTATAAAAGAGTAGTAATTCAATTAAAATAATCAATTGGATACTTGCCATCAAATTAATAAACAGGTACACAGTTTCTCAAAGTTTAATCACAACAAAATTAATGAAAGGCCAGTTAATGCTTGGCAAATGTGACAAATTATAAATATTCACACTTTTATAAAAAACAAAAACCTTTACACCACTGAGCGTGCTCTACCTCTGTATAAACTGCAGCTACTTGTATGCTTGTAAGGCATAAAACAGGTAGATCTGTTGCAGTCCTAATTTAGCAAAGACCATTAGCTGCACGGTTTACTGCGGCAATTTTCACTGTACTGCAAGTAGACGAGGAGGCAGAGTAGCTCTAAGATGGTCCTGCTCACGCCAGCCTACAGTATAACACACACAGCTGAGCACTTTTCCACTCTTTATTTAGATTTCAGAGAGAGCATGAAGTGCTTTGGATCAACACATTTCTTTTTTTTATGCTTTATTTATCGTCGCTTGTTATTATACAATTTAACATTATTGTCAATTTCTCGCAAAGGTGACAATTACATAAATGTTTTTTTGTGATAATGCGGTGGCCATAAAGATTACATAACAATACAAGACTAAGTAAGGTAAACTTAACATCAAACACAACGTCAGTGACGACGAGACAACCACGATAACAAAAAAAGAGAAAGGAATCACACATTTCAGTCCAATAAAAGACAAAAAAGACAGATTTTGTGAGGAGTATTGAATGTTCCGATCGCTTTCCCTTCTTCCAGTACCACCGAAGCAAACGAAACAGGTTCTGCTAATTCCCTCTTCTACATTGGAGACACGTACGCCAGCGATGACGAAGTTTCACAGACGGTGAGGTTTGCGACAATTATGTATTGTTATTTATAATTATTATGTGTCAGTCAGTGTGTATCTGTGATGGATGTGACTCTAATAGAGCAGTGTAAAGGTATGTAAATCATCCTGGCAAATGGCTTTAAAAGAAGAGTCAATGAATGAGACACACACACACACACACACATACACACAAACATACTTGCACATATAGACACATGAGCACCCAGACACTAAAATGCACACATGCATTCATGCACAGGCATGTACATTTGTATAAATGTAAACCCATACAGAAAATGGAATATACTGGCAGTACTGTATATTTAAATTATATTATCAAGATACTGAAACATTTCACAATACATGGGCAAATATACAAATCTTTGGTGCTTTCAGATATATTGTTAAATTCAGACTACTGTGAAATATACTTCTAGTTATAGACATTTACAGTATATATTTTAGTCCACATAGCTACAACACATTGCAGTATATTCCATTTTGCCATAGGGGACACACTTACATAGATGCACGCACATACCTATGTGCACCCACATGCACATACACACACAGGCCATATTGCGAAGTCCGTTCATACCTCACACTAGTTTTCAAGAGAATTCAGCTCCACCTATCACAGGCTTCAGTGTTTGAGTGTCGCTGGCTCCACCGATTTAAAACCATCCAGTCATGCAGGTGTATTCACGCTAAGAGGCTAACATAAGATTGCTTTCAAGATTTTCTTGTGGTTTAACTACATTGTGTTGGGGAAGACGTGTAAGACTAGGTGAAGTTTTGCCGTACCAAATTATATTATCAATCTAATAATTTAATAATAAGGCAATACTCTAGATATCTGACAATTGCATTCAAATTTTGCCATTTAGCAGGTGCTTTTATCCGGACAGAATTGACATATAATCCATTTCTACAGAAGAAGAAATTCCAGTTAATTTCCTTTCTCAACAAAGCAATGGCAGCACTCCAAATAGTAATCATACCTACAGTACAACCTTTACAAACTTTTATCCGGGCGGAATTTACATATAATCCATTTCTACAGAAGAAGAAATTCCAGTAAATTTCCTTTCTCAACAAAGCAATGGCAGCACTCCAAATAGTAATCAAACCTACAGCTACAAGCCCGGTTCCCTAATGTTTATACACAACTGCCCTGTTAGTGTCATTGCTGCTGAGGAAATTAAAAAGGCAGTTTAGAATATGCAAGGAATAAAAGTGAGAATTCTAGGCAGAATTCTGAGAACCAGTAGAGAGTGGGAGGACAACAACTCTAATTCTTTATTTTTCTTCCTTATAAATTTTGATCAGTTTTGGTAACACATACTGCTTAGCGTACATTCAGTTATGAAAAGGCTGAAGGTTGGCCAACCAGGTTGGCGGTGATGGTGGTTTTGTGAGCGTCTGCACAGTAACCAACCTGCCACCAACAGAGCTGCTCAAATGGCATCCGGGCGAGGGTCTCCCAGACGGAATTCGAGTCAGCGTTTCTGAAGGACGTCCCGGTGCTCCAGTGGTACAAACACCTTTCCAAAAACGAGCACGAGCGCCTTCGGAAGTACCCCGGAGCTCACGGCTGGCGCGGCGTCAGTTTCCTGGGTGAGTTCTGACCTTCTGACCTCTGACCTTTCCAGTGGCAAAGGACTACGGGCACTCTCAACTTAGCTCTGTGTGGACAGGGCCAGGTGGACACGGAAGAGCTGCAGGGGGCAAAGAACTTTTATGTATGTGTCCTATTACACGTCTTTCATAGGATCTGCACTGAATGTCCTCTGGTAGGGCGTCCGCAGGTGGGACGGGGGCAAGGTGGTTGTTCTGCATTTAAAATCAGTTCAGCAAGCAAGTCCTGCCCTGACTTTTAATACATAAATGCAATTTCAGAACATTTTGTCCATTCACTTTTTCAGTACCTGAACCTGTTAATCTGTGTAAAAAAAAATAGCACTCTGGTTTAATTGTGGTCAGTGATGAGGGCAAACGTGGACTGAAGACAGATGCACTCTCGGGTTTATTGATGCAGACTGTGCAACGAAAGTTAAAAACCAGTAAAAAAATAAATAAATAAAAAAAGAAAATCCACTATTAGCATGTTTTGTGGATATAGATTCAGGTTTCTTGAACACACACACCCATCAGCCCATCCTAGCATGTGAACAGAAGAATATAAGTGCATGCAAAAGAAGATGAACCGTTGATTACTGCAGATTAAAGCCACAATATGAATCATGGTAAATAAAAAAAAATAATGTGTAATATAGAGGTTTGTTCGTGCGTGGAAGTTCTGCCCTCATGGATGTCCTGTGTCTCTTGTCCTTCCCAGACCTGGTGGACACCCTCTCCGCCCTCAACACGTCGGCCAATCGTGTCATGTTTGACGACTGGAACCAGCGCTCCGAAGGGTCGAGTTGCATCCGCTGCGCGGTCATCGGCAACGGTGGGATCCTGCATGGGTCCAAGAAGGGCCAAGAGATCGACCAGCACCACTACGTCTTCAGGTGTGGATGCTATGAATAATGCAACCTTGCCCTTATGCCATCTTCATCTTTAAAAAAAATGTTATCCTCTTTTTGGTAAGGGGCAGGAGCTGCTTGGCAGGATACAGAGTGTGGGGGGGTGCACTGTCTCTGTATGCATAACCATTGCAAGCATTTAGCAGACAATCTTATCCAGAGCACCTTACACAACTGTTTACATAGGATTTTACATTGTACCCAATTATACGGCTGGATATATACTGAAGCAATGCAGGTTGGTTAAGTACCGAGCTCAAGGGTACAACGGCAGTGTCCCACTGGGGAATCGAACCTGCGACCTTTAGGTTACAAGACCAGCTACCTGCCCGTTGTACTGCGCTGCCGCCCATAACCGGCGTGGTCTGTGCCGCAGGGTGAACGGCGCAGTGATAGCGGGCCACGAGGAGGACGTGGGCTCGCGCACCTCGCTCTACACCTTCTCCACCAACACCCTGCGGAACTCCATGAGGGGCTACGCCCGAGCCGGCTTCCGGGGACCCCCGCAATCTGAGGTGGGACACGGCGCCGCGGCTACGGTCGCCACCGGCGTTTAAAAAATCATTAATTAATTAATTAATTAATTAATTAATTAATTTAAAAAATAATTTAAAGAACGCTTCTCAGAAATGCTCGCAAGCCTCTGGGAGGCCTGACATGTGAAAACCTCCTGCTGGGCGGAAGAGATCCCTGCAGTCCGAGAACAAGCAGAAGCGCGCGCGAACGGCGCCTCAATGCCCGGAAGCACAGCCTTTCTGCAGTTTTACCCTCAGGACTGCCTGCTTTCCGCTCGCTGACCTTTCCCTTCTCTCCATCGCCTAGGAGACCAGGTACGTCTTCATACCTGATCAGGGCCGTGACTACACTATTCTGCGAGCCGTCGCCTCCAGGACCCAGATGATGACGGGGCCAGAGAAGAATAAAATGTGAGGGCCCGTCTCTCTGCTCACTCAGCCCAGATACAGTGGGATTATGTACCAGTCCTGTGGTCCTACTGCTACTCATAATGACCATGATAATCACCATCAGCAACACAGAAATGCACCGTATCTATAAGAACAACAACAACAACTATTATTATTATTATTATTATTATTATTATTATTAATGGACAATTATCATTGTTGATATCTTATTCTTGTTATTATTATAAACTAATTATTTGTCTAATGACCTTTACATCAATATCTTGGTTAATTGTAACTCCTGCAATCCTCATCGACTTTATTCCATTTAATTTGACTGCGATCAAAAGAAAAAGTCATTTTTCATATTTTTCATCTTTATCATCCCAGGCCACCCGCATACTTTGGAAAAACTGCAACGGCAATGAAATTCAAAATTTATCACCCAGACTTCATTCGGTATATCCGAAACAGGTGAGTTACGTGACTGCATCTGTTTACATTACATTACATTACATTACATTACAGGCATTTGGCAGACGCTCTTATCCAGAGCGACGTACAACAAAGTGTATAACCATAACCAGGAACAAGTATGACGAAACCCCTAGAGAGAAGATGTTTACTGTAAATATATTATCTGATATTTTAAAAAATGTTTTCAACTTACAAAAATGCCAAGTTACTCACACATACAAAGCACTGTCTTTGAGTAATTCGTTCAAACTGACAAAATCCAGGCCTGTAATTAAAAGAATTGACATCAAAATTAAGCCAAGTTACTGTACAAGAAACAATATTGGCTATCTTACCTCACACAAATTACGCAAGTCCTATTCCAAAGCAATGCTACCCAATGTTTCCTAAATCCATGATATGTGCACGATGCAGTATCATGCCTTATCAGCCTCATGAGCTCCTCGTAATAACAGGAATATGGCTTAAGAATCTGCACCCTGACAATTCAACTGTGCTGCCTAATTCGCCCGATTCGAATGACCGGGCTAATCCTCCGGTGACTGTGTGCCAGTGGACGGGAGACCGTTTCAACATGACACCAATGCACTCCTGCAGGTTCCTGCGCTCCCGCCTTCTTAAGGGCCGGTTTCGGGAGTGGTACCGACCGACGACGGGAGCGGTGATGCTGATGGCCGCCATGCACACATGCGACCAGGTAGCGTACAGCCGACAGACACCTGTAAACCCGTCACTCTGGAAAGCCTGCATTCCTGCTGGTAGCCACCGTACACTTAGTCAAGGAAGCAGGAAGGCTGGCAGGGCGGGGAACAGAGAGGTATGGTGTGCATACAATGGAGGGTTACAGTGCCAACTCAGAAGTTCCTTCTGCCACGGGGATGTCATTTTCTGCAACAAAAAAAAACAAGTTCTGTGGTTGACTTAAGCCTAAGAGAGTTTCGTGTTTTGTTTTACAAATGTGTGGAGCAAGTTGCTATATTGAAACTAACAAGTCTCTATATTGAAACTACAACAGCTGGGCTAGTGCAGGTGGGCTAGTATGGAAACTTGAGTAGCGGTTGCCAGAACTGTTGTAGTTACAATCTAGCAACTTGTTAGCAACTTACTTTTTTAAAGCACACAACAGCTTTGAAATTCATGGTTGAGATGTGAATGGGTGTAATTTATCTCGTAGAGCAAAACGTGAAACTTCCTCATGTTAAACACAGACCTTATTTTCTGCAGAAAACGAAGTTCCTATGTTAAAAAAAGCATTAGAAATCTGCCGAGGAACCCATCTCTCAAAAATGCGAGCTCACTTTCGTGTTTTTGGACTAAAAACTGCAACACCACTCGAAACAGGGGGGGAGGGGGGTGGCGATTAGGAAGTGAATTGGGACCGGGGGGGGGGGTGTGTCTCGCAGTGGAATCCTTACCTTGGCAGTGCTGGCTGAGGCCCTGAGTGGCCGTAGCTGAGCCTGTCCCTAAGAGCTGTCCCACACCGCTGCACCCCTGGAGTGACTCGGTCTGTCTGTCCCCTCTGTGCTTTGAGGTGGACGCGTACGGCTTCATCACCCCCGATTACAAGAACTACTCGGACCACTACTACGACAAGGGCTTCCGGCCGCTGAGGTTCTACGCCAACCACGACATGCGTCTGGAGCTGAAGCTTTGGCAGCAGCTGCACCAGGCCGGCCTCATCAACCTCTACATGCGGAAGTGAGCACCTCTGGTGCCTGTCACCATGGGAACAATAATCCGTCCCGTCCCCCACACACACACACACACACACACACACACAAAGGCGCCGCAGCACTCCAACTATCTATCCATTCTGGACAGAACTGGTCACTTTTTTGGTTTACACTACACACCTAAGAAGTATAGCCTGGCTTTGGGGGGACTAGCCTGATTTTGGGGTTCTTGAACGCCTCTTCCGAAGTGATGTAAGCAGTCGTCATGTGCTCCCTTGTCGCGCGGGAGTCTGACTGCGTGCGCACGAGGATCCCCGCGGTCATGAGGAAGGCCTCATTTCACTCGGTTATGAACGTTTTAAAAGCTGCACACCACGACCAGCTCTCTCTGGCAGCGGGGGATGCTGGGATTTGTATTTCTCATGCGCGTACCTGAATGCTGGCAGAACTCCCGCTGGCCCGGCAGGGGCGAGCCATCAAGCACAGGACGTGGGCCAGGCTGCGTGGGACGAGAGAAGGGTATCTGCTTTTGTGACCCCCTCTGGTTTGACGCGGAAGGAAAAAGGAAAAAAAGAGAAATTGGTGTCACTGTCATAACGTAACGCATGCGTGCGGATGCAGTCAACGCCCTGAGCATTTTCCCGTCAGTAGAGACAAAAATGTATCTTTCAACAGTCTTGGCTCAGAGATGACAGAACACGCCAAAAAAAACACAATGCTGCACATCACAGAAAGAGTCTGGATGATTTACTGTCCCAGTAAAAGAACGTGTGAGAGATTTTACATTTCTGACGAAGCCAGGTGACTAGCCTGTGGGCAAGCTTGTGCAGAATGTTTCCATAATCAGGCTAAAAAGCAGAAATGTTTGCAGTTTGACTGAATCTTTGCTGGTTTTATTTTCCTATAAGCACCCAGAAATGAAAATTGAATCTTTAAGCCTTTTGTATGGAAATTTTGTGAGTTTAGGTATTTATTTAATCGTAACACCTTCCTTACACAACATTTTAATGCAAATTAATCACCTCTGAAAAATAAACTGTCGCTTAGGTGAATCAAGAATAATAGCGTTTTAAAAACATCAGAACCTGTGTTTCGAGTTTTCAAGGAGGGAGGACATATTTTCTGAATGAGTCTGAATGAAGAAGCATTGTTGAGATTTAATCTGAGGTGTTCAAGAGCTTTGGTATGATGTAAAGCCTGTATTACCACTGAAATGCCTAGGGGTGTGACAGCAGCAGGTACCAGGCAGGCAGCTGGCAGATGTTTTATAAAATATTTGAATGGTTTTTCTCTGTTTTTATTTCCTTTACATATAAAACATTTATTTCTATCTTTCTTTGCCTTCAAAAAATAGAATCAAAGCAATGATAAAGCATACTAAATCCTCAATAAAAGTATTTTTTGTTTTTCATTTGACTTGATTCCTCTTGTCATGGCTAGGACTTTTCCTCTACTATTGGTCAAAACCTGCCCCCTGCTGACTATACAGTGCAATGGCAGCATGGTTACCCTCTGTTTTCCTCATGTGGTACTGATCCTTATGATGTCAGCATGGCAGCCCAAAGTTGGGACAAAAATTAGAAATAAGAAAAACTGACAGTGAAAACATCTTAAGCACAGTTAATACAGTTTAAGCACAGTTAATTCAGCTTAAGCGTAGTTAAAAAACATTGCACACAGTTCATACAGGTTAAGCACAATGCCCACGCAATGATGGAACATAGTGCATATAACTCTCCGACTTGCCTCCAAACCAGTTAG
The DNA here is from genome assembly GCF_018555375.3 of Anguilla rostrata. Lineage (NCBI taxonomy): Eukaryota > Metazoa > Chordata > Actinopteri > Anguilliformes > Anguillidae > Anguilla > Anguilla rostrata. The sequence goes on from NC_057949.1 coordinate 23,584,459, forward strand.
TACATTTAACCCTATAGGCCACACAGTGGCACAGGAGAGCTAGCGCCAAATCTGAAGGAGAGGCATGTCTCACACTGGTGGCTTGTGGTTGCCCAGCACCTCATTAGTACAAAATCAAATGGAGCAAAAGCCCAAATTGCATTGTCTGAATTAAGCCCACACTTCTCCTGTCAGCTGTGGACAAGGACAAGGTCAACAAAAAATGATTGTTTCTTCAGTTGTAGGCTACAGATTTGTTTGCATGTCCGGCTAAAATACTAAAATAGTCCCCAAGACATTAGGAGGCCAAATGAAGGCAAAACGGGTGGAGCAGTGAAACATATGAGTTTCACCAGCAGCAATGGGGGGGACAGCAACAACGTTTCGATTTCAGATGCGCGTTGATAGGCCTTCTGACATTTTTATCTCCTTGTGTTACATAATGAGCTGTGCTGTAGACCACTTGAGGATATTGCTCGACGCAGTGGCATTATCACGCCATGGATTTCAGCTAACGTATTTGACAGAGAACTGGCGGGGGGCTGACTCTGGCGCACAACACTGGAATTATCCGGCTACTGCGAGGGAATGTACTGCGAACCCGGAGGTTTCGCGCGGTTGCTCGATTACGTCACAGTCCTTTCACCCGTTCACATCTGCCGCTCGCTTCTTGCTGCGCAGTGAAGCTGGATGACACATCGTGAAACCGAAATAAGAAACTTCCGTGGTGCAGCGCGTTTAGTGAGATAACTGTTGCCACTGGAGGAGATTCGCGCCTCTAAGAAATTGTATGTCCTGTTTCTCTTACGTGAAACATCATTGTGTTTTTCCTCTTTCGGCAAGGATTATGCCTTTGGATTCGATATTCCTGGAAAAATATTTAATCTTTAGTCATGCATTTTTATATATTTCACTACACAACACTGCGTTTTAGTATATTTTACCACATTTAATGCACAATACGGTATACAATTGTAATTCAGTATAGACGCCTTCTGTAATATTATATAATATATTATCCTGCATGTTTATTTAATACACACATTGCTATATTGCAATATTTTAAATGTTTGTAATAATTTTGCCATTGATAATTTTTCCACAATATAAGATAATGTACAGAATAACATAGTTTAAAAATGAAAGGATCCATGCTTTACTGTATAATAAATGTACTGAATCACCTATCAGATTGCCTACTGACAGAGATAGCCTACTAACAGTGTGGCATTATAAGTACCTTCCCTCTACCCCATCCCCCAAACCACAAAATAAATAAATAAAATCGTGGCAGGGCCTGTTTTGTTTAATAGCTTCATGTTGCTGACAAACATTATTGTTTTAGAAAGAATAATGCAAACAATGTAATTCCATTAGACATACAGTATCCGTTATTTTCACAATTGGTATTATTACCTTTTAGTATTATTATTATTATTATTATTATTATTATTCATAATATGCATAGTCACATGTATATACTGAGTCGTACCCGTGGATGTTACACTGCGTGCTAACTCCCTCCTGTGTCTCCCTTCTCTGGCTGCAGATACTTGCTATTCCATATTACGGTACATTGGCAAGATGGCGCTCTCCCTGGCAGCATCGGTCCAGTGCTCTCGTTCTCGTGCAATTCAAAAACCCTGTAAGTGGTGAAACTGCTGTCCCATTGTAATCAAGGTAAACGAAGGAAAAGGGACTCCTTCTTGCGCTTTTGGGGAAGCATTCCGAATGCATTGCTCTTTTGCGAATGTCATTTATCCAGCGCTTACTCAAGAGCACAAGCAAACTGGACGGTTGGAGGAATGGGGCAACGGGACCCTGCCCGAGGTTTGGTGCAGAGGCAAGGGGAGGACATAACGATTTAAATTACAGCATCACGTTGATTCGACACTCACGGACACCCACCGGCTCCGCTCCGACAATCGCCGCACACTTTGCCCGCAGGCTGAAAAACAGCGCGTGTGAAGACGGTCGTTTTTATTTCAGTTAGGTCAGTGGCCGCAGTTATCAGATACAGAACAAAAGCGATCGGACATATTTTTCAACACCTGCGTCGTAATCCGACGCATTTGAAATTTACAAAAAAAATGGAGCAACCAGGTTTTTGACGCCGTGAGCGTCTCATCGGAACAATGCAGCGTTTGAATCGACTCCCTAGGTATTTTTCTCATTAAAGCAGTCTGAGCAATCATTTATTAAAAAACTACAGCGCTGCTACACTTCAAAGCCCAAAGAAGAAGAGGATGTCAGCCACTATTTGTGTTATGGTCATGTCTTCGTCCTTCTTCAACCCTAGTCTTGCCTTCAGTTCACATTTTGACACAGGTAAGTCCAAAATAAAATACTGGAAGAACACATCGGAATCGAATGTTTACAATTAATCTCTAAATGTTTATGAAATGCAGATACCTTTTTAAGGTGGTCAATGGCAATTGGCATTTTTTGTGTTAAAATTTTGCGTAAATTTGTTTACATTTTTATGATGCTCCTTAACCCACGTTTGCCTGTGTTTTAACCCATGCGCGACCACAATTGCGACCAGTCGTCCGAAGATGATAGGTCAAAGGTCCTCCTGCATTGACGTGCTGTAAACGGTTAATAACGCATCTTTAAAAAATAAAATAAAATTTAAGCATCGAGCTAAACCGCCAGGCAGCGCGTGTCAGGAATGATGCGCCATCACACGTTGTATCTGGCTGCGCATGGTCTTGTCCCTGTGACTGGTGGTGCTTTGCGCTCCTTGCGGAACTGTGCAACATGTATTTATGTGATTCGAACTGAATTCCTCTGCAGTGCATACAGAGACGGTGGCTCCGGCTAGGACGTCTGGGGCAATAATAATGGGAATTCTGTAACTCGCGTGAGTGCAATATTTGTATTGGATGTATTGCGAGAGCTGGCTGCTACCCTGCAATTCCATCCTTATATGGATCGGTGGATTCCCACCTCGTGAGTTTTTATGATTGGTCGTGATGGTCGAGTGGTCGCAGAACGAAAACACTGCTTGCCTGCGGTATGGTGCGAGGCAGACTGCCTGTTTGGTTGGGTGTGCTATAGGAGGAGTGTTCCAAAAAAAAAAAAAAACAGGATGCGTCTCTTAAGCGTAGTAGCAGGAGCTGTGCTACCATTGTAACGTTAGCCTGCGGTCGCATTTAGGAACCGAGACACAGTCACTTACCGTGCAGTTAGGCCCACTGCCGATGAGAGAGTGAGCGAACGTATGACTAATGGAGTGCAAAGAGAGTGAGTGAGTGAGTGAGTGAGTGAGGTAATGAAATGAGAGAGGAGCAGATTGACTGTAAGTGGTAGGAGGAGAAATTATGGGAATGTCTTGCAGTCAGTGATCAGAGAGAAAGAGGGGTTGAGAGGGTGAGAGAGAGAGAGAGAGAAATCAAGAAAGGGAATGAGACAGAGAGAGAGAGAGGGAGAAGGGAGAGGGCAGAGGGAAAGGGAGAGAGGGAGTGCAAGAGAGAGCGTGCCAATGGCAGAAGCCTACATTATGGAGCAGATGGAGCAATACTGAATCATAGTCACCAGGATGGCAATGAACGGTGTGGACATGGGGGAAAGGAGGGATAGAGAGGTGAAAGGTGGGGTGATGGAGTGATAAAAAGAGGAGCAGTAATAAGAAGTGCATATTATGTGAGTACAACTCATAAAGTCAAAGTCACATCTATTTAAGGTGCATTATCACCAACATAGGTTTCAAAACACTTTACAATAAAACAAATAATACATAGAAATAGTATGCATACACACATATTGTCACCAAGACATAGAGGCCCATTTATAATCAAAGTGTAATACTAACCTAACAAAAAAGAATTTGTGCTGTGACAAGAATGTTCAATTCGACAGCTAACCTCTTCGACAGCTGTACCTATATATTTTATTTCATTAAAATAATTTTTTTTAAAAGGCACCCAAAGTAGGGCTGGGAATGTCCAACTCCCACCCCAATTTGGAACGGCCAATCATCTGTAACCACAGCCTCGTTCATGTGCGAGACCCCCACTGCCGATTCGGGGGAGTGCAGACATCCACGGTTCTCCAAAAGACGTGGTGTTACCAGCTGCTTCTTTTCACACCACAGACTACAGCCAAGCTTGCACAGAGCGGAGGTGGAGGAGGACCTTTCACATGTGGCTTTAGCGTGCCGTCCACAGGTGCCCGATCAACCGTCAACTAGTTAGCGATGAACGTGCCCCCCCCCAACCAACTGAACCCTCCCATACCCTGGGTGATCCAATCACCGTTTGCAAGTCAGCCCACAGAGCTGCCAGCCACAGTCGGCACTGGTGGCGCGGCCCGGATTTCGACACTGTCAGGCTCATCCATGCACCACATTAAAGTCCAATTTCACACTGAAGATGATTTCTTTACAACTAGTCCTAGAGGCTGTGTCTGAGGACTGGAGGATCCAAGCAGCCCCCCCCCCCCCACCCCCACCCCACTGCGCAGGGCTACCCTGTGATGACTTACCCCGATATCTGAGTAAAGAAGAGCTTTTCCTACAGGAAGTGTCGCCCAGGGCCTCTCTCTACAGACACAGAGACCACATACAGGTCACACCAAGCAGCTCACTCTTCACATACGCTTCCTGTAAATAAACGGAGCAGAACCAGCAGTTAGCAAACCCTACTGAGCTGGGAGACTGTTTGGAGTACTGGGGGTGGCGGGTCCAGTATATTACCAGTGTAGTTATTGGCAACAGCAGAAGATGAGGTGTGATCCTCCCAAACGTAACTCTTGAGGCATAGAGAGTGGTGGTGGTGGGGGGGGGGGGGGGGTAGAGGAGCATTCGGGCGTTGGGTCAGAAAGGTGGAGTCTCAGAGGGACCATGGAGCTTGTGCTCCTGCAGTGTCACTCCAGGTAGCGGGTGAGGGGGGGAAGCGATGCTGCACGCGAGCCACCCTGGATCAGGGGCTTCCACACATCAGATAAACGACGCAGAGGATCTTACCCGCAGACTACTGATCTGGGATCTGTGTCTAGTGTGAGAGCTCTCCCTCACACACACATGTCCACGCACATGCACGCATGCGCGCACATGCACGTGGTCACAAAGAAACACCGTGTCACACACTGAAAACCCACACGCACTTATGCATGCGCACACGCACTGTTTCACACGCTAAAAACACACATCATGCGTATCGCACTCGTGCATGCGCGCACGCACATGCTGATGCACACGCTTACACGGTAGAACCTCTGAGATTCAAACCGCAGAGTCACAGAATAAATGGTCAAACAAGGAGTCAGTATGAGCCTGGAAGTGCAATGAAAGTGGGTATTTTTCATAGTTTAAAACATTTTGCACCTGGCAATGAGGGACATGGCTGGAGCAACAGAAAAAGCACGGCAGTGAGCTTTATAATTCCACGTGAGCTTTGTCCTTTAGCAGCAAAAACATAACTAGTTGGGAGCAGATGGGCAGTAATATTTGTGAGCCGCAGCTGTTAACTAAATCTGTTGGCTTGCTACCATCAGCAATGTCCAGGGGAAGAGGGGCACTTAATGCGATAAAATGCTAATACGACAGGCTGCAGCATTCTGATTAACTTTCAGTTCGGGACATTTCATTCCACTGAATTCAGAAGAATGTTTTCCATCGAACCAAGCTGGGAAGCAGTCTGCACCGAGTAGCATTCAATTCTTTCTTACATGCAAATATTCGCACACACACACACATACGCACACACAGAAACCTAGCTCATACATAGACATCTAGCACATTCCCACACACACAAAACACATGCGTGCACGCAGGTTGTCGTTCATGCACAACACAGTCTGAAATGCATGCGCACACACACACACACACAGAGTGCTTTTCTCTCATCCATTACACTCCTGCAGCCACTGTCTGCAGGTCTCTTTCTGGTGAGCAAACACCCATATCTCTCCCTCTCCCGCTCCCGCTCCCCCTCCCCCTCCTGTGTGTTCTGCTGATGGTGTATCACGCATTTGAACAGGTGATGTAGTGGAGAGATCTCTCTGCATTATAACTGGATGCACAGTGGCCAGTCTGTTTATACAGAGGCAGGGAATTAAAGACCGGTCAGTTCATGTATTCCCCCCCCCCCCCCCATAATCTCCTCTTCTACTCTAATGCTGGGTTAAGTAATTCCTAATGTAATAATTTAATTGTGTAACTTCTGCTCGCTCAGGGTTCCCCCCCCCCCTCATTTATGTCAGAACCAATGTGCTTTTTTCAGTTGGCAGTGCGTTGGCGGTTCTCCGGATTGAATTGCCTGGCGGCGTTCGGCTTGTTTGCGAGAGCGCGGCGAATTCTCCCAGCAGCTGGAGCGAAGGGGAGCGTTTTTGTTTCTTAAATGTCAGTGGAGGGGCACGGTGAAGACCCGCAGAGCATCACTATTCACCTGTCACCGGGTCCAAAGATTTAGGACCCAAATAATGTTTGATATTCAGTTCAGTTCAAAGACAGACTTTTGCCTACCAACGTATCGTTACCAAAGCATGTATGAAGCACAACAAAAATGAAATGAAATTTTAAAAAATAATAAATTATACGTAACCTTTAAAAAAAAAAAAACGTAACCTATTAACATATGAGCATGCGTGTATATGCATGGCATTGCAATAATATATGTTTAAAAAAAGGTAAGGAAACCTAGTTGCTGACAATTACATGAACCGGTACCGTAGCAGTCACGGCGTGTTAAATTTAACATGTTAAATTTAAATGTGCTCATTGGGACACACGCCCCCTGCCTGCAAGCGCTGGCACAGCACATACCAGCTCGTGTCGTCTGTTTGTGTGCATCTTGCCTTCACCTGGCTTTTACCAGATTCTTACCGAAAAAGGAGACTGAAGTGAGGCACAGCATGTGCCAGTTCAAACCTGCAACCCTCTGGTGTCCACTCCGTGGCAATACCTTCAATCGGCTTAACGTGTGCAGTGGGTCTCGGTCAGTGCAGAGTGCTGTGTAGTGCATTCGCACCCCCCTTTCGCCCCTCCCTTACTGCGGCTTGTTTTTCGAAGGGGTGGAAGGATAAACGGCTAGGCTAGGCTTTCGGCAGAAACGGACTCCTTTCGGCTGAAGGTCCCGCCGCCCCGGCCGCCTCCTCAGGAGCCATGATTTACATGGCTGTTAGCTGGATAGATGGAGTTGGTCGCAGTCCATCTCTCCGACCGGGGGGAATAATTGAATGGAGGATCAATGTTGCCATGGCGATGGATGGAGTGTGACGAGGAGCCAATGAGGGGCGACGTGCTTGTGACACGCCCCCTGCCTCCCCTCCCCCCCCACCCCCACCCCCCATCCTCATCCCCGGCTAGAGGAAATGGTACAAGGAGATGAGTGTCAGGGAGTGTGTCAGTTTAGCAAGCACTGGGGAACAAATAATAGAGTACATGTTTGTGTTTGTCTGTGTGTGTGTCTGTGTGTGTGTGTGTGAAAGTATATGCATATAATTGCTTACTGTGTATATAATTGCGTGCCTGCCCTGTGTGTGTGTGTGTATGCATGGTGTGTTTATGCATCTGAATGCACTAATTTTGGATTTAAATGGTAAATGGTAAATGGACTGCATTTATATAGCGCTTTTATCCAAAGCGCTTTACAATTGATGCCTCTCATTCGCCAGAGCAGTAGGTTAGGTTAGTGTCTTCTCAAGGACCTTCGACACGCCAGGCGGGTTTGAACGGAACCTCCGCTGCCAGCAATTGGTCTTACCTCCTGAGCTATGTCGCCCCTGCATTTAGATTAGATGGATTAGATTTCTAGAGATTTAGTTGCGTTTAGAGCAGCTGCAGGTCTGTGCTGTTAAGGCTAGAGGGGGAGGTCTGACGCTGAGGGAGAGAGGAAGATAGGTAGGACAGAAACAGATGCAAAAGAGAGGGAGACTGACTAGAAAGAGAGGCCTGCTTCGACCCGTGTTATGTAAAGTAGCCCCATGGGCTGCTGGGAAAAGAAACAACATCGTTTTTTTTAATGTAAAAAAAAATGTTTGTATGTATGTATCATGTATTGTAAAGTGTCTTTGAGACCATGAAAAGTGCTATATAAAATAAATGTATTATTATTATTATTATTATTATTATTATTATTATTATTAATAATAATACATTTCATTATTATTATCGTCACCAGCATACCCGATGTGAAAAAAATGAGGTTTGAGCACTTGTGAAGCTGGCTTTGCGCATATGAACAATGTGCATGCAACACAGCACGCAAATTTAAATTAATTTAAATGCGTTTTTGCAAACAAAAATAAACACGCGCGTCTAAGGCCAGGCACATGGCATTTTTCGCTCTGTCGAGCTGGATTCTTCATTTGCTTGTATAATTCTTGCTTATGTTAAAGGTTTGTTCTCTTCAATATCCTCCCTCTTCACTGGTAAAATAATTATCTCTGCTTGCTCAAAACTGTCAGTGTCATATTACTGACAAAAATAATAGCCAGTAAGAAGAAGGGGGAAAAAAAAGGGGGACTGGCTCGCTTACTCGTCTCTCTCTCCTTACTCAACATCATTGGAGTCACTGACTTCCATTTAATTGGCCAGTCGAACCAGTCCCGATTTCCGATTGTTACTGATCGGATGGTGGCTGTTGTGTAGGAAGCACAGCGGCCAGCAAGCTCCTCCCCAACTCTCCTCGCTTACCAGACATACGAGGGGCATTCTGATAGTCAGAGATTTGACAAACCCGTTCCCTGTCTTTCACGTGAAAAAAAGGAAAACGAAAAGAGGAGTAGGAGGCCGTTCTTAGTAAACAAGGCGTTGGTGACAGCTGATCGATTCTCTGGCGTCCTGTTTTTGCACTCGGGATTCAGGGGAGGCGATTATTTTAGCTGCAGGTTAACGCTCGCTCTGCGACGAGGGTTTCCCTGGCAGTCATCAGGTTTCAGTCCAGGCTTCCCCGGCCCAATGCTACACAGCAAGTCATCAGCAGTTAGAAAAAAGATCCAGACTACGACTGCAGTTGAGCAAGTTGAGAAAGTGTTCATTGCAGATGAAATCTTCAAAAGGAGAATTGTCTAGCAGTCTAGCTACTGTGACAGCATATTCTCCAACTAATACAGGGTGGATATTAACCTTAAAAAGACTGAATATAGATCAGGACTGCTAAATATTTAATCACTAGCTTCCTTGATTTATATATATATATATATATATATATATATATATATATATACATAGGGTAGTTAGTTAATTAGACTGTAAATTTGAAAATGCATTTGAAGCAGCAACATGAGCTGCCAACTAAACTGTCATCCTTATTAGTCAGTCAGTGCCATAGTCTGATGGGTTTTAATAGATAAACTGATACAGAGGCTGCTCTCTATGACACCTCCCCCCGCCCCCTTGAGCATCAAAAATCACCACACCCTTCCCCCAACAGCCAACATTTATATTGCCTGCTGTCCCATTTACAGACAGCCGATTGCAGAGACATTGCACATCACCATGTACACACAGAACATAGGCATACATAGGTCTCTACGTAGGCATATAGCAGAGAAACTTTACCTGTGCACATGTGTAAAATCACAGAGAAACCATACATGCATATGCATTACAGTGAATCCAAATATATTCATTAGCAGAAAAAAACCTAAGAGGAAACATAGACGTACACATAAAACGTTCAGCGGAGAAACTATCTATCCATCCATGTACAAAATGAGTAACAGAGAAAGCTTGCATATGTGCAAGAGAAGAAACTTCACTGAGAAAACACACAGATCTACATGTGCTACGGACAAACTGTACTCCTCCTCCAGCTGTGAGCCCTCTCCAGGTAGGAGAGGCGCGTTTGTCTAAGCCTGCTGCGGTCACGGGACTACACTCGCATACGCTGTGCGCTACGCTGCGTTCCCACGGCGACCGAGCGGCCTGTGCTCGTAGGACTGTGACGGTGTGTGTGTGTGTGTGTGTGTGTGTGTGGGGGGGGGGTAGGGCCAGGTACTCGTTTATCAAAGGGAATGTGGCTTCCTGCAGTGGCTCTGATCTCCCGGAGGAGCGCGTGTGTGGCGCTGGCACGGCGCGGGCCCGACGCGGGTGCCGCCGAGCGCCGTTTCGCCGTTCCGGAATTTTCAGACGAGGGTCGGGGATCCCGGTGCTTCACAGGGCCGTGCTTTCATTTCTCTTTTCGTCACCGGGGTATTTTATGGTCTGGCGCACGCGCGCGCAACTGCCCATCCCCCCCCCCCTTTCCCTCCCCCTCCCACGCACCCGCACCCGCTTCCCGGACAGATTACCCAGCTCTCCTGCTTGATCTCAAGGTCAAATTTAATTTGTGCATTCAGGAGCCGCCGTAAATCAGACTACCTGTCAGCTCCAAGCTGGCATCAGCTCCTCTCCCTCACTCAGTGCACACACACACACACATACGCATGCACGCGCTAACACACATGCACACACACACACACACACACACACGCACGCACACACCCAGCCATCGTCAAAGCTACACATTTACTACATCGGTTTGGTCTCCGATGCTGGTTTGGTCAGTGATTCTGCATTCGGTCTTTACGCTGGGCTCCTAAATGTCGTCGGTTTTTATCACATCGTGTTCAGGTGGACGTGATGTTCGTGTGCCTTTTAGGGCACAGCCTGCCCTCCAGGAAGGGGGGCGGGGCGGAGGCGAGGTTGCGCTGCAGAAATCTGCATCCTTCCAGGGGAGGATCTCCAGTCTGAATAAGAAGAGGGGTATGCTGGGGGCTTCCCTCTCTGAACCACCCATTTCTGATCTCAGAATCACGCGGGGCTTGACCCTGCACACACGACACACTTCCCTGCGAGACCATAAAGGTTGGAACTGATTCGAGTCGAGTGGCAGATGCCCGAGCAGATTATCGCCTTATTTTCAGATTGAATTCATATGCGCCTGTTATTTTCGTCTGGTTGATTTTCTCGTTGTTCCTACCCTCAGAGGAGCTCGATAGAGCCGGGCTTCTGCACGCGGGTCAGGGCAGAACCTGTGAGGTGAGCGGTCGACTGGTTTCGGGTGCGCAGAGGGCTGCGTTGTTGGGATCTGACGGCCGTGAACGCGACTGACAGGCGAGGCCCATAAAGAGGTCCTCCTGGCGTAAGGTGGAGACGGTGCGACGCTAGCGCGCACAAGCTAGCGGACGGTCATCGCCTCTGTGTACAACAATGACGCAGGCATGAACTGAAGATATCTGAGAAGACGCGTCCAGATAATTTGGCTTGGGGTTTTGTTTTTTGTTTGTTTTGGTTTTTGAAGTCGTTTCTCGGCAGAAAGTGCACCTGCAACCTGATCTGGAGCAAGGCGCTCTTTCTGTTTGTTTTTGTAGCTTGAGTGGAAACACCATTGTGGCATCGATCCATACAGCTTGATACTGATTGTTCTGCTCGGCGAGATTCACCATCTCTGTTAGACACACCATCCCATCTACATACACACACACACACACACACACACACACATGTCCTTAAGGGCTGATCTTAAGAATCAGGTGGTGTTTCACATGATTTTCTGTGTAGAACAGGAAAGATGAGGCATTATGACATCACTGATTACTCCTAAGCAGCAGTGGTATGTGCAGGAGTGCGTGAGAGAAAAAGAGAGGGAGGGAGATGGAGAGAAGCTGTGAGCGTACATGGAGAGCTGTGAACAGAGCAGCTACAGAGAGCATGTGCCCATGACATCATGCCATTCCCTCCTTCCTCTTCTCTCCCTCAGCCTCCCAATGTCACTCGATCTCTCTGTGTTCTCTGACGCTGGGCTCCCTCCCTGTGTCTGTGCCAGTTCACTGCAGTGTGCGTCACCTGTGTTTCAGCACCACGGACAGCTCTGTCGAACTGCAGGCCCTCAGTGGCAGCACTGAGTCAGCCAGCAGAGGCAGGTCTGCCCGCTGCGACACTGCATGGGGCTGCAGTTCTGCATGGGGCTGCGCTTCTGCATGGGGCTGCAGTTCTGCATGGGGCTGCGCTTCTGCATGGGGCTGCACTTCTGCATGGGGCTGCGCTTCTGCATGGGGCTGCACTTCTGCATGGGGCTGCACTTCTGCATGGGGCTGCACTTCTGCATGGCTGCGCTTCTGCATGCAGCTGTGCTTCTGCATGCAGCTGTTCTGTATGGGGCTGCCCTTCACCACAGTCTCAACACCCACTAACAACACCCTCCCCCGTCTTCTTTTCAGTTAATCTAATTTTTATTCATATAGCACTTTATACAGATGCACAGATACAAAGCATCCTTCAAACATCATCCTTCACTGTTGTAATACGTAATTATTTTGAAAAAGACAAGAATAATATTAAAGCAAAAATAGGCTATGGGTGGTTTTCGTACTGCTGCATGACCCATTAGTATGGAGATACAGTGGCAGCAGGCTGTTTAGTGTGTGTTTTGATCTGTAATTGTGGATTTACGCCTTTCTCCCCAAGGAAAGGGCCGTGTTTATGCTCAGGGGTGTCTAAGAGACGCCTGGGGACTCAACTCAAAGAGGCAGTAAGTAGAGCTTTTAACTGCATATTGAAAAAAGGCATACTGAAGCATTTTCCTCATCAGTCGGTATATTAGGCAAGCAAGCATGGCTAGTCATTACTTTAGAGTGGTAGCAGAGATAACGTGCGTGTTTGCTTGGTCTCATTGTTTCTTTAAACATCCAGACTTGATATTTCAGATTGTTTTTCCTTCCATTTCCATGATTGTCCAAGTGTTCCTCTGGACAGATATTTTCTGGGGTCAGGGAATATGTCTCTTTTTCCTGAATTATCTGTGGGTTCTGATTTATAGGTCTTTTTGCCTCATGAAAATGCACTCTTGTCTAGGGCTTTGTGTGAAAAACCCAGACTAGCCACTTGCTCCCCCACACCCCATAAAGGCCTTTTTCATAATTTCTTTTCAGTGGATGGTGTCACGCTCACTTGAACCCAGAGAGCCATACTGGAGTTTTTCTGTCCTACATTTTGTTTTATTATCTATGCACTTTGTTTCTTGGTTAATACTTTATACTGGGTGTTTTATTGTAACATTTTGACTTAAGTATAGATTCAGCCAAAATCTCAACGCTATCCTAAAGGTAAAAATCAATTAAATTCAAACCAGAATTACAGCAAATAGTCAGCTTCAGTCAAATCAGCAATGCCCTCTGCCTTCTTTCTCATACTGGCAAGAGGTGCAGGAAACAGGAAAAGGCTGGACCTGGAACTGGCTGTGTCCAGACTGGTGTCGAGCACTTTATCAAAAAAGGAAGTCAGTTTCTCACCAAATAATCCCCACTGTTTTAAGGTAAGAAAAAATAAGAGCACAACAATGTAATTCACTATAACAGCCACACACGTGTCTATATTAATCTACATAAAGTTTAAAAAATACAGTTAATTAAAAAAAATTAAGCATTCGTAGAAATTTTATATGAAATGACAGTTTGAAGAGTTAGAAGAATTTGATATCATCCTATTGCCGCCATATAGAAATGAAACTATTAGGAATGTACTCATTATATATCAGAATATACAGCTTCACATTGCATTTGGTAAAGTCCCAAACCTACACAACTAATTTTAGTTCTCAAAGAGGCTGGTACGTTTTTTGGCGGAATGTGCAGTCTCAACCCGTGTTGCCTGGCTGTCACTCAGGGGCAAATTTCTCTCATTGGCTACAAGACCTGACCGGCCCCGCCAGAACTTACAAAGGCTAAGAAAGGTCCATTTGTTGTGATGCGGCGCTAGACAAATCTATGAACGCATTTCGTTTGAATTGCACTTTTCTCTAACATGGTTTGGTGGTTTTGATTGAATCTAGTCGACAGCACCCGTTAACACAGTTAGATTTTTAGAGAAACAGCTCAGGTTAAGCTCTGTGCTCAAAAGGCCCTGCGGCTGTACCCTGCTGAGAACTGAACCTGCATCCTCCCTGTGCTCCAGAGTTCTCTGCGCTCAGGCTGAGGCAGTGTTGTAAAGGAGAGCTGTGATTGGCTGGTGTTGCTGAACCTCACTGGGTTCCTGATTTATGGGGCTTCACAACAGCAGAGCCGGGCATATGCGGGAAGCTGGATAATGGAGCTGACGTGACTTAGTGCTGAGGAGAGAAAGAGCTTACACACCGTGTGTGTGTTTGTGTGTGCTTGTGTGTTTATGCCTCTGTGTGTGTGTGTGTGTGTGTGTGTGAGTATATAGGTGTAATGAAGCAGAGCATACTGTGAACATATCACCCTGGATCCCAGCACACTTGGCTTATATGGCTGTTGGCTTTCTGTCACAAACCATCTCATGCAATATGTAACACATTGCTTCCCTCTCCACATTCAGTTTGATTGGACCGAGGTCTGGTAATCTGCCAGCACACATCCCAGAGAGAATGAGAAACGGGGAGGAGGTGGTGGTGGGGGGGGGGGAGGGGGGTAGAGGGAGAGAGGGAGAGGGACAGAGACGGGAGAGAGAGAGAGAAGTAGAAAGAATGTTTGTTCACTAGAAAGAAAGACCTATAGAGACAGTTTGGGTGAGTGGGAGTGGAAGAGAGACAGAAAAAGCCTGTAGACAACTCTGTCTGTGTGTTTGAGTTTTTGTATGGGACAAGTGTGTTTATGCCGATGGGGGTCTGTGAGACAGAATGTCTTGGTGTGTCTGTGTATCTGTAACCGTATCTGTGTCTTTGTGACAGGGTGATCGTGTGTGTGGAAGGGACAGTGCAAATAACCAGTGAACAACAGCACATTAGCACTGAGACTAAAGTGGTGTTCCTGTGTGGGAACTGTGATGTAGTTTCCTGCAGGCTTAGTCCATGTGCACGCCTCTCATCTGCCACACACACGTGGCTCACGGCAACGGCCATGGGAAGAGAGCGGTTATGTAAACAAACCTGCTGCGCTCTCTCTCTCTCTCTCTTGCTCGCTCTCTCTCTCTCTCTCTCTCTCTCTCTCTGAGAGCTGAAGAATCGACAGCTGTCGAGGCAGTCAGGGAAAAAGTCGGGGAAGTGAAGGGTGATCCTCACGCTGTCTGACTGAGGAGGCTGCACATGTGCACAGCTGCCCCCCCCAACCGGGAGGATCATGGGTTCAGCCTTCACACTTCAGAGAAATGAAAAGGGCTTAGAACCCGACTCTCTCTGGTGTGGACTAAAGACCGCTAGCCATGGGTTTGGAGCCTGCACAGCACAGCGATGAGGGAGGAAGTGACTGTTCAGTGATGAGAGAATAACTGTGACTGCACAGTAGGGAGCACTGCGCAGTGATGACACAGTGTTCGACTGCGCAGCGCCTGGCGAAGACCCCGTGAGATGGAGGGAGGGTAGAGGAGAGCAGGATGCACAGAAGCTGGCCAGACCAAAACGGGGAAGGAGGGAGGGCGCCTGTACCGACGGTAATTCTCTCACTCCACACCGTGCCTGTCTGTGTGCTTTCTGCCCCCTTGTTTTATTTTTAGTGGAATCTCCCACAGGAAGGACAGAGTGATACTGCAGTTCAGGCTTTGGCTGTGTACTTCCTCTCTAACCAGACCAGATGCTCTTATACTCTACAGGGAAGAGACCTTTACACCAGCCTGACAAGGGAGTACTGATGCACAGAAAGAGCAGTCATCGCTGCAGCTAATAATAATAATAATAATAATAATAATAATAATAATGATAATAATAATAATAATAAAGTAACACCAACACTGTGGAATACAAGCAGCCAAGCAGCACACACATAGACATTCATACAGACATTCACAGACAAACATACCCACACATACATTCAAACAAACACACACACACGGATGAATGCACACAAACATACCCACATATACACACTTTTACAAAAATACACTCGCATGGATGCACATGCACATGTGCACACGCAGAGAGAGAGAGAGAGAGAGAGAGAGAGAGAGAGAGAGAGAGCGAATACATAGTAGTGCATGCATGCATGCGTGAGCCTGTACAACGTCTGCATGTGTAGGTGTGTTTAATCTATAAATATCTGTGACTGAAGATGTATGATCACGGAGGCAGAATTAAAGAGCTGGAGTGATGTAATGCCATTACAGAGATGGATGAGTCACAGTGTCTGTGCGCTGTGGTGAAATGGCACAGAGACAGTAGCTTTATATTACAGCCTTCTGACAGCCTGCTCAACCCTGTACACTCACTCACTCACATACACACACACACACACACACACATCTGTTTCACTCTCTCACACACAGACACACACACACACGTCTGTTTCACTCTCACACACACATACATACACACATCTGTTTCAGTTTCACTCACACACACACGCATACCTGTATCAGTTTCATTCTCTCACACAGACACACACCCATCTGTTTCAGTTTCATAACTTTCTCTCATCCTTTTCCTTGTCTTTTTTGGCTCCCTCCCTCCCTTTGACTGTCTTTGTCTCTTCCTTCTTTCTCTCCTCTCCCTCTCTGCTCTCTTCTCTTCCATCTTTCCCTCTCTTTCAGAGGGAACGGTGCTGTCAGCATCATCTCCTTTTGCAGGGCAATGGGGTTTTTTTCAGGCTCTGAGTCAGCATTTCTGGGGAATGTCAATTTAATGTAGGAAAGAGGATTTCTGCATCAGTCATTGTCCTGCTGTCCCATGAAGCAAACACACACATAAAACCGCACGCACACATAACACACACACGCACGCAAACACACACACACGCACGTACGCATGCACACATAACACACACACGCACACACACAAACGCACACGCACACACACGCAAACATAACACACATACATACACGCAACACACACATCAACGCACACACCACACACAATGCAAAGCAACACAAACACACTGCAGTACACAACACGCACACACATACACACCTCAGACTTTTATGTCCTCTATCTCAGTGTTTGCAGGTCAAACACAGGCCCTGTCAGCATTGGTCTGCCCCATGACAGAGATGGGCTGGGAGGTGGGCGTGTGCCCAATCGCTCCTGTTCATTGGCTCCAGGCAGGAGGCCAGACCAATCCAATTGAATGTTTAGAGCTTGATGCCCCATTGAGACCACACCCCTCACCCCCCTGTCAAACCCATCTATAAAATGTCAGAGCAGTCCACCACACCCCTGCCTGGGAGGGGAGGGGAGGGGAGAGGAGAGACCTTTACCAGGCTGGAAAGGTCAGGGTCTGCAAGTGTAGCATAGTGTAGCATAGTGGAGCACAGTGTAGCATAGCGTAGCATAATGTAGCATAGTGTAGCATAGTATAGCATAGTGTAGCATAGCGTAGCACGATGATGCCCTGCACTGTCCTGCACTCCTTTCACACCAGATTAAGACCATAGCAACAGTTCTGTATTAGGAGCAAACACTATCCCAGTGTATCACACTGTCTCTGCTCACAGTATCTCACTCTGTTCACTGTATCACACTGTCCCTGCACACTGTATCTCACTCTATACACTGTATCACACTGTCTCTGCTCACAGTATATCACTCTGCTCACTGTATCACACTGTCCCTACACACTGTATCTCACTCTATACACTGTATCACACTGTCTGCTCTGTAATTGTGCCTGTGTGATACATTGTTCTTTATTGTGTTTGTGTGTATGTGTCTATGGGTGTCTTTGTTTTTGTGCTGTCAGTAGGCGGCTATGTGTTGCTGTGAATGTAAACCTTTGTTCTCCTGTGTGTGTACGGATGTTACGGCATCTTTGTGTGTTAGTGCCTGAGCAGCCATGCGTGTTTTGAGTGTGTTTGAGTGCACATTTTGTGTTTAATGTAGGTGTTTTTTGCATGTGTATGCTTAGCGTGTGCATGAGAATATGTGTTTGTGCTTTGAGTGTGTGTGTGTGTGTGTATGTGTGTGTGTGTGTGTGTATGTGTGTGTGTATGTGTGTGTGTGTGTGTGTGTGTGTATGTGTGTTGTGTGTGTGTGTGTGTGTATGGGGAGCCACACTGCGGGACTGTTGTTGGCAGACAGACCGTCATTCTCCAGAGAGATAAGGGGCTGAACTCAACTGCCCCACCCTCTCTACACACACACACACACACACACACACACACACACACACACACGCACACGCACGTGCGCAAGCACACACACACACACACACACACACACACTGTGCACACACACACACACACACACACACACACACACACGCACTGCACTGCTGCCAAGATCACATCCCGAGCGCTGGTTTTAATACCCACTTGTAAAACCCATAGCTTTTCCTGTCAGGTGAAACCAGATACAGTCTCACAGAACAAATGAGGAATTCCAGTTTGTGCTGAGATGTAACTATCGATCCAGGGATCCAGTGCCTTGATGGATAAGGGGCTGGCCTTGCAGGAGGTTGTGGGGTTGATTCCCATGCGTGCTTTTGCCAAAGAACCCTGCATTGCGTACACTGTGTTTGTGTTCGAGCGGCTTGGTACCAATGCGGCACGTCCAGGGATTTCTTACGCGTGCGACTTTCTGTACGTGTGCGCGTACACATGCAAAAACCGGTCATTTCCAGTTCTGTAAACGCAGCTGGCGAGTCCAGCTGAAAGAGGAGCGCTTGACTGGCCGTGGGGGGTGGGGGGGGGGGGGGGGGTGGGGGGTGAGCGCGTCACACAGGACTTCCCGCTCCTCGTTTCCCCGCTGCCCCGCGTTCCGTTCGGGCAGGAAGCGCTTGAAAGCGGGGAAGCGGAAGGGACGATTCAGGCTCAGGTTTTAAACAGCAGACACCGCGTGAGAGGCGGTTCGGGGGGGAAGTCTCACAAGCACGAAAGGAGCGAGCGAGAGAGAGAGAGAGAGAGAGAGAGAGAGAGAGAGAGGGAGGGAGGGAGAGAGAGAGAGAGAGAGAGAGAGAGAGAGAGAGAGAGAGAGAGAGAGAGAGAGAGAGAGAGGCGAAGACGGGCGCTTAGAGGCTCCTCTCCCGCCCCATGCGTCCACGCCCACGTTACAATGACGCGTTTCCTTGGATACCCGTGTGTCAGCGTCCTTCATTATTAACATATTAACATAATCTCGGCGGAACAAATTAACATCGTCCCGGCTGGATGTATGTGCGTTTACCTGCATATTGGGCGTTAGTTAATTTGTTTAACAAAGACAATTGGCACAGGGCTCGGGAGAACAGAATGATTGTATCAACCCACCCCATGTCTCTCTCTCTCTCTCTGTTTACATGGGATCTTAATAAGAGGGACGGGAGCTTAGCTTAAGTGTTTTTTTTTTTTTTCCTCATTTTGCTGGCGCAGAAATGTGTGCTCTTCAAATATTCATGCTGGGCCTCTTTCCCACAGCGGGGAGGTTCATAATCATTTTAGAGAAGGTGGAGGGGATGGGAGGGGTGGGCTGGGGGAGAGGCAGGGGGTTTGTCCAGAGAATCTGACACTGCTCCAGCCTGTTTCTGGGTTTCATAGTTGCCCCCTGTTGTTTTGGCTGCCCCAGGGCGCATTGCGTTTTGAGGAATTTCAGGTCACGGCACCCCAGCAAGCCTGTGAGAGGGTGCTCCGGGGTAACCCCGCCCCCATTCTGCCTGTCTAATCACCTTCTGAGGCGCAGCTCACCCGCAATCTGATTGGCTGATTCCATGTGTGGCCGTGTCGTTTTTTTTTTTCTTCCCCCCTCTACCTATTTGGACGCTTCGTATGGCAACAGCAGGGACGCGGCAGAAGGGCACTGTGACACAGCTCGAAGCAGCCCAATTCCATGTGATCCAGAGACGCCATGTCGGGGCGATTTCCCATCTGCCACGCTTCCTGTTGCTCTTTCGCCGTCTTCCTGTGGGCCAGCAGAGCCTGGCAGCGGGGCGTTGTGGGAAAAGGCAAATACGAGAAAACGAAAAAAAAAACGAAAAAAAAAAGGACGGACTTACTGCTGGAGGCAATCCGACAGGATGGGCCGCCCATACATTCCGTCTGTTTCCACGGCAGCGCCGCCAAGGTTGCCCCGGCAGCAGTGGCCGAGAGAAATTATTCTACGAGAGGCGGCTAGAAGGCCAGCACAAAATTTATGTGCCTCTTCCCAGTTTAAAGGCTGTTCTTTTTATTTATCAGTGCAATGCAGGACCAAGTCCAGAAGGGTTCATGCATTCCCAGTGGTACCCCCTAGGGACGGGGTACAGTACTACACATTAATTGTTTTACAGATGAAAACTCTTCACTATACACCATCACGCCCAAATTTGAAGCACATATTGTCTTTCAGTTTAGGAGCTGTCAGTGAAAATGAGCCATTGGGGTGCTAAGTATTATCTGCAATTGCTCTTATAATAATATAATAATGTTAAATTAATGTTATAGTAATGTAAGTAATGTAAAATAATATTAAAAACACCAGGAAATTGTACGTATAATGCCGTTTTGAATAACCATATCAAGATAAATTACATTGGGATTGTGCAAAAGTGCAGTGGTAGAGATGAGATTTAAAGACAAATTTAAATATTTATATTATAGTGAGAACACACTCCAATGGCTGAGTTCTAAATTAAACAGGAGCAAACATTTCAGCTTCTTCTTGTAAGGTTCCTTGGTAAGGGCCTCTAAGTGTCAAAATGGCACTGAAATGTAGTTTTATATTCAAAAACTGCTATGCCATCACAAATATATTTTTGACGTATGGGAAGCCTGCAAGCAATAACTGCATGTCATGTGATGTGGGGTCCTACCTTCATAACTTAGCTGTGTGGTGTTGCTAGGAGACGTAATGCTAGGCAGTTTCCCAAGCTGATTGTCTACCACCATATAAATCCCCCCAAATGCAAGTTAGCACTTGAGCTGCCTGTAGCCTCACCG
Organism: Anguilla rostrata; assembly: GCF_018555375.3. NCBI lineage: Eukaryota > Metazoa > Chordata > Actinopteri > Anguilliformes > Anguillidae > Anguilla > Anguilla rostrata. The sequence continues at coordinate 23,605,136 of NC_057949.1, forward strand.
GCCTTTGTTAGGAGAGGACAAATACAGCACAGCAACTATAAAATAAACAACTCCATGATAAAATTAAATGACGCGATCTGCCGTCGAAGCCGTTTGATCACGGCCATTTCTGAGAAGCAGTGAATTTATTTAATGTATACGTTCAGGACAGGCAAGGCTTCGTGGCTGTATGTAGCTTAGAAACAGTGGGCGGAGTTACGTGTTTCCATAGGCCACCCTGAATGGGAGCCAGTAAGGAAAGAATGGGTTTGCACAGGGTCCCAGTGGCTCTGGAGAGCCCATTGTCTCAGTATTTGGCTGCGCTTGACTCTTGCCATACTTGGCGCTGTGGTCCCGTCTGAGCGGGTGAGGGATGGGGGCAGGGATTAAACCCCTGTGTGAGAGGATGGGGACAAGGTGTCCTGTACAAACTGCATCAGGACTGCTAAGATGGGGTTCCTCAGGGAGACAGCAGCCCCTCCCCCTTGCTCCCCACCATCTGACACCCCCACCCTGAATTCAATTTTCAATTTCTCTCTCTCTCTCTCTGCTCATGACATCATATTCTCTCTCTCTCTCTCTCGCCATCTGTGCGTTTATTTCTATGCATCTCTCAGCTCAGTTCAAGTCAGTATGCTTTACTGGTGTGAATGACAGAAAGTAAATATTGCCAAAGTGTACCGTACATGCCATACACTGTGTACACATCAGTGTAAACCATGTTTCTCTCCGTCCCTCTCTCTGAGAGCAGCAGCTTATGAGGATGGAGAAGCTATAAAGCAGGCTGTTGGATTTATGATGTCATGCCCGAGTCTCAGGAGAACAGTATCACAGTATGTGGTCATCACTGCAGGGACTGTTGCAGGGGCAGGTGCATTCCTCCTCTGCGATGTCACGATCGTTCAGACAACGGGAATTACAAATCCGTTCTTTGGGATAGTGTTTCTAAAACAACCGAGCTTTGAATCTCTGCCCACCAAAGGAATGTGACCGCGCTCTCGCGCAGCTGATGAAATTCAGCAAGGAACGAAATAATCATATTCTCTTCTCCCGTGTAATGCAGAATTCGAAGGAAGAAGAAAAGCCACATTGTTATGGCGCGGTTATTATGCAAACCCAATTCACGGAGCACATTACATTTCGGTCGCAAACCGCAATGAAAAGCTGATTTAAATTCCACTCGTAACAGTTTTTCAACGTGTTATTTCCCGGGACGTTGCGCGGATACGTCTGATTGCAGCCTCCGCGGCCCTCGCTTAACAGCAGAGCCGATTATGCAGGGTATCATTACTCGCGGAGATGCCTGCGCATGCCAGCAATTTTTACAAAACGACTGACGCAAAAATCCAATTTCCCGGCGTTTGGAACGCGTCTACGTGCACACCACACGAGGCTGCATCTGTAATCTTGGTTTCATTTTGTCACAAGGGCTGTGCTATTCGCGCTGCACAATAGGAAACGCATCTGGCCAATCAAGTCATCAGCGTCCATGCAGTGCGTCACCATTCTGACCCAGTTTCCATTAAACGAGGAATATATTGCGAGGCACAAGGTGAATCTTTTTTTTTTTTTTTGTCCAAAATAAAGATGTAAAGTTATACCTCCTCTGTCCTGCAGACGGCGCCCCGCTAAGCGAGCTTTCCTGGTCGTCCTCTCTGGCCGTGGTCGCAGTTTCCTTCTCTGGCCTCTTCACCTTCATCTTCCTCATGTTGGCCTGCCTGTGCTGCAAGAAGGGGGACATCGGCTTCAAGGTGAGCTCACTCTGTCAATCTCCTCCCCCTGCTGGCAGACCAGGAAACTACACAAGTCACATTTTAAACTAAAAGCATGTAATCCGCAAACATGTATAGTATGATGTTGAATCCCTTTTTTGGAAAAGAGGGCTTTGGGTTCACTCTGGAGTGCAGACAGAAAAGGGTTATCTGTGTTTTCATTGTTAGTCTAAGCCCCTGGAGAGGAGAAAGAGAGTACACACCCCATAACTACTGCACCCCAAATGAAATATTTCGTACCCCAACAACCCAATTAACATTTCAGCTCGTGCTGGGCGTCTGTGTGCCTTGACATTACTGGGGTTTAGCAGATGCTCATAATATAGCGATTTACAATGCGAACACAAGGAGAAAGAGTGGGGGTCAAAGTGCAGTAATTCCTTAAAGGGGAAAGTATAGGCAAGTACGGCAAGTACAAAACTTTTTTTTTTTTTTTTAATGAGCGCTCAGCTATGTCATATAAACAAGAGCAAAGAAGCAGACTCAGAAAAGAAACAGAGAACAGAAGATTTTTTTATTCATCGTCTTTTGTTAATCTGAAGGCGGTACTCACAACACGGCACAAGCAGGAATCGTGTTGTGGCTTCTGTTTACCACAAGTCGTGAGTGAAAAGGGCTTGCGGTCAGACTGTGTGACCGTTCTGAGACTCTGATGCTCCCCCTGATGCTGGGGGAGGCTGAGGTGCAGAGGAGGGGGGGGCAGGTGACTGCTCTGAAGGTTGGCTCGCTGCTGATCCGTAAGATGGGTGAAAGGCCGCTGAGTGATGTTCAGGGAAAAGTGAAAAGGTTGTTGCTAAGAATAGCAGAAGGATGGAGTCCTGGGGAGAGGGAGGAGAGACCTTGCCTTGGAGAACAGAGTAACTCACTGAGACCTGATGTTCTCACCTGAATGTGTGTGTGAGGGTGCACAGGGCTGGCTCTAGCTATTGTGCGACCCTAGGAAAGTTTTTTTTTTTTGGGGGGGGGGGGGGGGTTCGGTATTTAGTGATTGCGGAGTAAGGGGTGGTTAGTGATCGATTTAACACAATACTTCAATTTTCACGTTTTTTCCTTTCGTTTGCTGACTCCCCCCCCCCCCCCCCCCCCAAAACCATGGCGCCCTAGGCAACCACCTATATTACCTTCTCCTATAACCGACCCCAAGTGCGTGCTTGCAGCGGGCTTATATGTTTGCGTGTGCACAGTGTGTGTGCGCATGTGAGCTCACTCTGCCTCTTTCACACAGTATTAGCAAGTTCAAATTCAAATTCTTTCTTGTAATAACAAATGAAAGGATTATTCCAAATATCACACCTCAGGATAATGGCCTGTGGGGTTTTACTGCCAGGCTTCCTGCCCTCCATGTGTCAAATCAAGAGACACTGTACACTTGCTGAGCTAAAGAGAAAAGCCTGCCCATCGATCACCTTCTTCTGCAGACAGTCAGTGGACTCCGAACAGCCACCAAAAAACACACCCCCACCCCTCTGCGACACATTACAAACACAATTCTCTTAACGGGGTACAGAAAACATGGCCTTAACGCACCTCAAATGACACCCCAAAACTTTTTCTGACCACTCCACAGAAAACGGACTGTACTACTGCCGTAGTGTTGGAGAGCTGGTGCTGTTGAAAAAGCTCTTCTTGTGTGAAAAGTCCTTAAACTGCAGCGTGTGCTTTTTGAAGGTTTGGGGAGGTTGTGGGGGGGGGGGGGGGTTGCACGTGCTCTGAATGAAAAATCCTCGTAGTGCGTTTCGCTGAGCACAGCCCAGAGTCCTGGCTGCTGCCTGGGCTTCTGTCATTTCACAGCACAGCCCTTCAAAGTGGGTCAAGACAAAGAGAATGCAGAACAGCATGCCCACAGAGTTTAAAACAACAGGCTGGCACTTCCCAAAACACACACAGCCACGGAGGCTGTCAAGAAGGGGTCAAGAGTCAAACACGCAACGGCCACAGTTTCAATTAGAAATACAGGGCAGATTTACAACTATGCTTGTACTCAGTTTGGCAAAAACAAGTTTTTAAATTTCCCAAACACATGACCATAGAGCTCACCAAAATAGAATATATTTCCCATGGAGCCAAAGATTTAGTGTTTATAGTCATGTCCTATCTGACATGCTGTTGTTACATCATACTTAAATTGAATTACTTCACAGCGAGAAAAATCCAAAAAAATCAAAGCTGCATTGGTCAGTTTCAACTAGGGAATAAGCAAATAAACAAGCTGATACTGTTGCAAGCTTGCTAAAACAATGTCGCCCCCTAGAGGAACACAAAGTAGTATTGCAGGCATTGGTCTTGCTGGAAAATGAGATCTCACTGGAGAGGGAGAGGGAGAGAGAGAGAGAGAGAGAGTGTGTGTGTGTGTGTGTGTGTGTGCGTACGTGCGCATGTGTGTGTGTCTGTCTGTCTGTCTGAGGTCAGGGGTCAGAGATTAAGGATAATCACGCTAGACCAACACCCGTCTCTGAGGGGGAGGGGTAGAGGATGTGGAGGGAGAAATTCTATAATCCCAAAATGTAGTTGGAATGGAGTCATTCTGGAGAGAGAGAGAGAGAGAGAGAATGCTGTGATGTCACAAGCAGAGAATGCAGCAATCTTAAACTCTCCCTCTGCTGCTGTACTTCACAACCCTCCAAAAACACTCACCCCTCTCTCCATCTCCTTCCCTCTTTCTCTCCGTCTCACACTCTGCGCACACGCACCCCTCTCTCACACATGCATGCACGCTCTTGCTCACGCTTGCACTCACACATGCATGCATGCACACATACTTACTCTCTCTCTCTCTCTCACACACACTTTCTCTTTCTCTCATACACACACACGCGCACAAACAGCTGTGTCCTCACCATGCCTGTTCAGCACTGCGCTCTCCTGTACTGCCCTACCACTCTGCCCCCCAGCAGACTCTGTGGGGCATTACCTCGGGGGTGGGGGCCGGGGGGGGGGGGGGGGGCTCAGGTAAAATCTCACTGTGGGCATCGCCGAACGGGACAGACACCGGACACCGGACCGCTCCAAAACATACCGTACCCCGTGGCTCTGCCTGCCGTACCGGCCAGCGCTGCTCACCGTTGCCGTGGCAGAGAAAGGGAGGCTTGTGGGAATGACTGGGAGGACCGGAGGAGCGGAAGAGAGGAGGCTAACTGCAGCTGCACTGCAGCACACTAGACCCACCGCCTGATTCACGGACGTGCTTCTGTGAGTGGTGTGTGTGTGGGGGGGGGGGGTGCGTATTTAAAGCTTACACTCTGAGCGTCTCCTCTGGGCTTACGCTGGTGAAGAGCAGGCTCGGAGGCTTCTGCGTGTGGCCGGCGCTGGGGCCTAGACCCGTAAACCAGCTGGCTGCATGTTCAGATCCGCGGTGACACTGCAGCAGTGCCCAGCCTGAAGCCCTCCAGCCGTGTGGACCGACCGGTAAGTGGAACGCGGGTGGCTCTGGATGAAGGCGTGCGCTTTCCGACGAGCGTGCTGCATGCCTCGACGGGTCTGTTTCCGAGGCTCCTGCGGTAATTGGCTGCATTTGGCAGGGTACTCCAGCATTACGCAGTTTAGAAAAGTGGAAATCTCGGTCTTGAATAAATGAAGGTTTCAAAGTAAAATGAACTATTTGCACTTTGTGTAATCCCTAAACAGATCCAAATGCTGTTTTGTCAGCTGTACATCTGGTGGCTATGATAAACTCTGTGGTAGTATGTCATTTGCAAGCCCCTGAGTGTTATTATGAACTCCGTGGTTATACATGTAGTTGTTAGTTTTTGCTCTGTTAAAAGGAATTATATGGCTTTGTGCATAATTGGTAACGCCTGCTCTGAGCATGAGCTCAAACTCTGTAGTTGGTAAACAGTTGAATGCTGAACGAACATTTAGAATTTTTGTGCGGTTGATGGTATGCTGCTCCATTCTGATTGCGAACGTGAATTCTGTGGTTGTGCGTGTGACCGGTAAGCTCTGCTCTGGCTGCGAATGTGAACTCTGTGGTGTGCTGTACGTGTGGCGGGGAGGTGGCCCAGCAGCTGTCTCCAGATGTACGGCAGAGTGAAAACATATGTGGCCCAGAGGGCAGGCCAGGCCGTGTGAAGCTCGGGTTCCGGAATGGAGGCACTGACCTCCAGACAGGATGGAGGGGAGCGGAGGTGGGGGGGCGGTGGGGGTGAGCGGGCGGGTCGCAGATTTCCATTCGAGGCTCACTGCTCAGCACCCGGGCTGGGGAGGGACGCTGCCAGCTGGAATTGGAGGAAAACTCTCTCCCCCTGGACCACCCTCCTTTCACACTGCTCTCGTTCTTTACAGCACTGTTCCTTCACAGTGTCACTCTGTCAGGGCCCTGCATGCTGAGGACGGGGGCAGAGGGACATTTTTGGGGGTTCAGTCAGGACTATCGCTAGAGATGGAGAAGGAGCAGGAGCAGGAGTTGGAGTTAAAGTAGGAGTAGGAGTTGGAGTTGGAGTAGGAGTTGAGGTTGAAGTAGGAGATGGAATAGGAGCTGGAGATGGAGTTGCAGTTGGAGCTGGAGCTGGGCTGCCGCTGGGGCTGGAGTTAGGGGTGGAGTCTGCGTGGGGGGTCGGGGCAGTGTCTAGAGAGGGACAAACTGACCATCTGAATGATCATCTGCTTTGTTCCCTCCCAGGAGTTTGAGAACACGGAGGGAGAGGAGTACCAGGCAGACCCGTCCGCCCTCGCCTCCCCCGCCTCGCAGAACGGGCCCGAGGTCTACGTCCTGCCGCTCACACAAGTCTCACTTCCTGTGTCCAAACAGCCTGGCCGATCAGGTGAGGGGTGGGGGTATGAGGATCAGCTCTACTAATGCTAATGCCTGGCTGTGACCACTGCAGACACCGCAGTCCTCCAGGACAGGGAAGGAGTATCCCAGCAGACTCTACAGGTCTCCTGGGTCTGCGTTGAGTCTCCCTGCAAGTGTTCCACCACGCCAGGCTCTAGGTTGAGTAGCCCTTGCAGTTTAGTATGCGAGTCAAGTTCGCTGAGAAAAGGAGCTGCTGTTTTCACAGTATCGCCGCGGTGATGACTCACTCGATTCAGAAGGGTGGGGGGTGGGGGACCGCTGTGGAAGAGCAAGTGTAAGGCTGCCAGCGAATCAGCCGATTCCCCTGTGCAGGTGAACATGGTGTGAGGGGGATGGAGGTGGGACTGCATTCCCTGTACGTTTCAGCAGGCACTCCCAGCCACCTACGCAGGGCTAGGTCATCACTGCGCACCCCAAAACAGCTGCCACATCTGGACACTCTCACAGATACGCACACACATACGCGCATTGACACACACACGCACACATATAATCACACACAGACATAGAAAAACAACATTACACAATCCACATGCTCACAACCCCTGAAACACACAAATGCACCACAGAGCCACACACACACATACATTCATACTCCCAAACACGGGCATACACTCCTCTGACCTCACACTCTTTCACACACACGCGCACACACACACACACACACACACTGAACTTAAGGAATGCCTTGAGTGGGATGGGAATGGCGTGTCTCAGATTCCAGAAGTGAAGAAATGAAGAGAGCAGTTGAGTTCTCGGAGAGGAGAGAAACGTCGCCTGTGTTTCTCCGCCGTGATGGATGTGGTAGGGGGCGGAGAGCCGTCGCCATGGCAACCTCGCCGGGGGGCCCCAGAGAATGGGCCCTGTGTCCGAGCCGGTACCCCCGGTACCAGGAGTCACTCGCCCGGCGGACAAAGGGCTGGATTCTCTGCGCGGCCCGTCTGCGTGAGCGTGCGTAAGGAATGACAGGCCTCTGGAACATTGCGGAGGGGGGCGGGGGGGCAGGGGGGGGCTCTGTGGGCTCATAAGCGCTCACACAGCTCTGTGTGTTTGTCTTTGTCCGCTACCCGCTAACCAAGAGAGGTTCCTCTGACCGGTTTTCTCGCTGTCCCCGAACGCGCGGGAGCTGAGGAGCGTCGGGCGGAGTGCGTGTGCGGTCTGAACCCGCAGAACCGCGGAGACTCCAGCACGGACTGCTCGCGCCGACCAACGGGCGGACGCGTCTCCAAACCTCCAGAACGCGCGCATCAGATTCGGGACGTGGCCCGTTCCATACTTACCTAAAGGCTTTGGATCCACCTGCGACCCGCACCTGGGGTTTGGGCCGAGCCTCGCACCGCCGCGCCGGTCGGAGACTCCGCAGGCATGGGGCGTGGCGGGACGGCGCGGGGCGGCCGGTCTCTGCCGTTCCTGCTGGTGAATCGGGAGGATTCGTGGAGCTGCACCTGAGCAGGGGTCCGGTCCGGTCCGGTTCGCTTTCGGCTTCAACGCACCGCCGCCGGACTCTGGGGTTTTTCTCACGGCGCGAAGAAACGCTCGGCTTACCGCCAACGACACGCCGGCGCTGCCCAGCCCTCCGGGGGTTTTGGGTTCGAGAGAACGCGGGGTTTCCGCTGCTGTGCGTTTATGTCCTGGTAAGACACTCCACGCTCCAGCTGGTGGTCACTGTCGGCGTGTCCGTCAGTACGACTGTCTGTCTGTTTATGAAGATTTGGGACTCCATTTAACCATGAATATCCGGTTGATGTGGGAACCATGTTTTGGGATGGGTGTGGGGGTGGTTGTTTTTTTTAATTGCTGACGGGTTTAAATCACCCTATTTAAGTCCCCAGTGATAACCAGCTTCCCTTTGATATCCATCTTCTCTTCTGATATCCAACGGGGTCCTTTGGAAGTTCTTTTTGTCACAGTCTCTCTAATGCTGTCCATCTCTCCCTCTGTCTGTCTGTCTGTCTGTCTGTCTGTCTGTCTCCAGTTCAGCTGCTTAAATCGGCAGACCTGGGCCGTCACAGCCTGCTGTACCTGAAGGAGATCGGCCATGGCTGGTTCGGCAAGGTGGGGAGGTGCTGCCTGTGTAGTGCTTTTGACCCAAATACAAATACTGCCCAAAGAACAGGATCGCATCATGCATGTGCAGAACTAAAGGACAGGCATATGGAATCCGTTGGCCATGCAGCATTAGTGTGTGTGTGTGTGTGTGTGTGTGTGTGTGTGTGTGTGTGTGTGTGTCCCACATTCTGTGTGTAATTCGTAAATCTTCTTCAGAATGTCTGATAGGACATAATGGGACACTGTGGGATCTCAACACTCTCTCTGTTAGCCTCTCTAACAGATTTTTCCTCTGACCCACTGTCTGCCCCTTTCTCTCATTCTCTCCAACGCCACCCCCCCCACTATGGCCCACATGCCCTTTCCCCCAACCACCCCGCTCTCTATATCCTTCAATCTCCTCCCTCTCCCCCTACTTCACTCTCTCTCTCACTATCTCACTCTCTGCCTTCCTCCCTTCCCGCTCTCTCCTCTCTTTCTCTCTCCCTTCCTCCCTCTGTCTCTATCTCTTTCTTTCTCCCCTCCCTCTGTCTCTCTCTATCTGTCTCCCTCCCTTCCTCCTCCCCCCTTCCCCCTCTCTCTCCCTCCCCTCATCTCTCCCTCCTGTCTCTCTCTCTCACTCCCCCCTTCCCTCTCTCTCTCCTCTCCCTGTCTGCAGGTTTTACTGGGGGAGGTGAATGCTGGCCTCAGTAGCACGCAGGTGGTGGTGAAGGAGCTGAAGGCCAGTGCCAGCGTGCAGGACCACATCCACTTCCTGGAGGAAGCGCAGCCATACCGGTCAGCAGCTCTCCTAGCACATAATGCTTCTGTCTCTCCTCACCTCCTCTGAATTCATCGTTGTCCTTTTTTTTTCTTTCATCACATCCATTTCTTTCTCTCTTCAGAATGCACCCTAATCTTTCCCCTTCTTTAAATCGCATCCTCTCCCTTTGCATGACCTGCCATAATCCCTCCTCTCTCTTTCTCTCTCTCTCTCTCTCCACTGAAACATGCACCATCTGTCTTTCTATCTTTAATTGTATCCCACCCCTCTTCTGTCACTCTCTTAAGAATGTTTTCTCCGACAACCTCTCCCACTCCTGCCCTCTCTCCATTTCATGTTTCTCTCTTGATGAAGGTCACCTGTCTTCCTTGTCAGGAGTGGCCCATCTCACAGAAAGAAATACAGCACAACACACACACAAAAACACATGCATGCATACACGCACAAATGCAAGCACACACTTGGCAGTGTTAACAATGAGCTCATCTTCAAACAGAGGCAGCCAAAATCTCATTGTATAGCAGGTTCCAGTCAAGGGAATATGCCCAAGTAAGGTATAATTCAGCAGGTTGGTCCTTTTGTGTGAACTTTAAGCATCTTATTTCTTTTTAAAGAAACAAAGCCCATGCTGCAAGGCTGTCAGCTAAACAATATCATACATTAATCCTAAACCAAAAAAAAGAGCAGTTACAGATAAATTAACCGTAAACAAACAGGAAGTCACAGATACAATAACCATAACCCAAAATAAACAGGCAGTCGCAGATACAATAACCCAAAACAAACGGGCAGTCACAGATGCATTTCCCCAGCAGTTTCTTGCATACCGATGCAGCCTCTCCAGCTGCGTGTTACTGTTGTGCAGTATGATGTCATTCTACACTGAGACCCTTTTTATTTCTGTTCCGCCCCCCCTCCCCTCCCCCCCCACAGCACCCTCCAGCACCCTGCCCTCCTGCAGTGCCTGGCACAGTGTTCCGAGGTCACACCCTACCTGCTGGTGATGGAGTTCTGCCCCTTGGTGAGAAATGAACCAAGGGCAGCGTGTGTCTGTAACATGAATTTTGTGCCCTGCTGCAGTGCTGACTTCATTCCTTTTCTCAGAGTCTACTGTCAATTTAGTTGCTGAGGGAATGCTGATTGAACAGCTCCCTCTAGTGGCCTGATTGTCAGTGTATTGTATGGGGCTGGGATTGGACAGAGAGCGATCAAGGCACCAAAAACAATTATTTTAATTTTAATGATAATTGTTATTTATTTTAGCTTAAGTAATGTAAGATGATTTGATGCCAGTAAATAGGTATTTGTGTGTGTGTGAGAGAGAGAGAGAGAGAGAGAGAGAGAGAGAAAGAGAAAGGAGGAAAGAAGAATAAAGGGTGAGAGTAAATCGCTGTTTCACTTCCTGCCTCTCGTCACAGGGGGATCTGAAAGGCTACCTCCGCAGCTGTCGGGCGGCAGACTCCATGACCCCTGACCCCTTGATACTCCAGCGAATGGCTTGCGAGATCGCCTCCGGCCTCCTGCACCTCCACAAACACAACTTCACTCACAGGTGGGTCCAAGGAGGTCCAAGGAGGCCTGGCCGCCTCCACCGGAAACACAGCATCCCGTCAGGACCCTTTCTGCCCGTCTCCTGGTCTCTCCCGGTAACAATATCCTGATGCTGCCCGAGTGCATCTCACAGACTCCAGCATCAGTGATTTTGTTGCCGGGGGTTACCCCTGTCAACCTCAGGTTACCCCCCCCCCCCCCCGTTGTTGCCATGGATAGATTACACTCACTGGCAATGAAACTGTTGATCGCTGTCACTAGGTCAGGGTCGGCATTCAAGAAATATCTCTCAAGGAGGGCTCAGAAAGGGCCTTACCCCCCTCCCCCCCTTCCCCCAGGCCTTTCTGTTCATATGACACAGTACTCCCCCTGTGGGGAAATGAGTAGTGCATGTGCATCTGCAGATTATACCATGAGCACATATCAGGAATACGTGCTGAGACTGTTGTGTGTTTATGTGAAGAGAGTAGAGGGCAGTGTGTAGTCACAGTCCTTCCTCCCCCCCTCCCCCTGGCAGTGACCTGGCCTTGAGGAACTGCTTGCTGACATCGGAGGTGACAGTGAAGATCGGGGACTATGGTCTGTCACACAACAAATACAAGGTGAGAGGAGGTATGGTAAATAACGATTAACAAACTGAACAACCAGGCTTGTCTCTCACTTTAGCACTGCTAGCTTGCGAAGAGACACCATGTTCCAGTGTGAGGGGGCCCTTTTATCAAAAATAAAATAAAAAAAATCATACATATTTTAAATAGAAAATTTAATAGCATTAAAAATATGAATGTCTATGCTCAACATAAACTGTGTTCAGAAATTTTCAAAATAATGTGTTAGTTGGACACGGTGAGTTAGAATTAGAATTAGGGCTCGTATTGGAGAAATACTGATTGTTCATTGCATTTCTACATTATACACCACATAAAACTACAAACATAAATAAAGACTGTGTAATTCAGAGTGTGTGTTTCCTTAATGGGTCCAATATTTTGCACAATAGCTATTTTACTGTGGTAACAGAGCTGGCTGTCATCTGCTACACCGCAGCACAATTAACTTACACCGCGTTTCCATTTACGTCTCGCTGTATTCTGTCTCTCTTTTCCACCAAACCATTCACTCACGCACACGCTGTGACAACATTCCAGTCTGTGATTCGGGTGTATGCGTCTAGCTGCGAGCCAAAACGCGGCTCCGCCACAAACCCTTCCACAAAGTTAAAAGACCATGAACATTACCGTATCTTCCAGCGTATGTCGCGCAATTCCTCCCGATAGTCCGATCCTCTTTTATTTCGTTTCTTTTCATTTTTCTTTCAGTTTTCACCATGCTCCACAGCCAAACGGTCTGAATTAAAACCTTGATTAAAACTCCCGGGAGGCATGCGCCGTTGGTTTCACGCCACCAATCACTTCCGGGAGAATGAAAAGTACCGTGGGTATAATAAAATTATACCAACGTTAAGAAATATATTAATACCGCAATGCACATTTAGATGGGGAAATAAAGCGAGCTGGATGTTGCAATTATGATATTACATCTAAAGGATTTATACCAGTAGGCTGATACTGGAGGTTCTAACCCCTCAAACGTGTGTATTGGCTTTTAGCATAGCCGACATTAGTTTGTCCTTTGCTATTTTGTTCCTACAATATTGTAAATAATTTAGACTAAATATCTAAATCTAACCCTCTAGTTCTCTCTTTTTTTGTTATTTCGCCCCTTGCAAATTCCATGCTGCTAATTTATTATCTGGACTTGTTTTCTTATGAATCCACATCGAGCAAAGGCTCAGGAAATCATAGATCCACGCTACCTTTACCAATTTAAATAGGCTATGGTAGCTGCTTTGTGGGAGTTACCCAATATATCCTTAGTGGTTAGGAACCACTGCTATAAAACAATGGTAACCCTGTACCATTAATCCCCCCTCACCCCCTGTTAGGAGGACTACTTTGTGACCCCAGACCAGCTGTGGGTGCCACTGCGCTGGATCGCCCCGGAACTCATCGACGAAGTCCACGGCAACCTGCTGGTGGTGGACCAGACCAAGTCCAGCAATGTCTGGTAAGGAACGGTCACCATGGCAACCATCTGGCACTGGCCCACAGCTGGTTCTCATGCTGCGGTGGAAAACAATGACATCACTGTTCCTTTAACGCTGTGAATCAAGCACTGTGCCCTCCTCCTTTAACACTGTGAATCGGGCACTGTACCCTCTTCCACGCTCTCAAATGATCTCACCATTGTTTGTGAAGGTATTTTTGTTGTACGTGTCACAAGCCCAGAGAGTTCACTGTTGTACCATTATATTCAGCACAGGACCATAACAACCAATGGACATGTACGCAGCAAACCAAAAAAAAGATCACTGTTACATATTCTACAAACTATTCAAATGTACAGTACACCAGACAAAAACACCACTGAAAGATCACAATGTACATCCATATGAATGTATGAATGCCTTCTGAAATGGACCCAAGGCCATGTGAAATAACTGGGAGTAGCCTGGGAGGAATCAGCACTGTTTCTGGAGCACATCAAAAAATTATTGCTACTCACTTATATGAAGGGAATTATACGCATATATGCACTGCACGTGCATAATGTTTGGGTGAGCTGCATTCTTAAAATAAGAATGGAATAAGTATAGTTTGTGCTAAAAAAAAAAACTGAGAACTGAGAGAGTCTCTTCGATGTTACAGGTCTCTGGGGGTGACAATCTGGGAGATGTTTGAGTTGGGAAACCAGCCTTACCGACACTACACTGACAGACAGGTGCTGACCTACGCCGTGAAGGAGCAGCAGCTCAAATTGCCAAAGCCACTACTGAAAGTACCCCTGTCTGAGCGCTGGTGAGCCATTACCCATTTGCCCCTGCACGCTGACCAATCAGCAACAGTCTTTCTCGGCTCCCCAGCCTTCCGTGTCATTCTCTTGCTTCTTCGCTGCTCCTCTCAATCTCGTTCTTCCTCTCCCGTCCTCTCTTTCTCGATCTCTCTTTCCGTCTTTCTCAGGTATGAGGTCATGCAGTTCTGCTGGCTTCAGCCAGAACAGAGGCCAAGCATGGAGGAGGTCCACCTGCTGCTGAGCTACCTGTGTGCCAAGGGTTCGAGCGAGCCAGAGGAGGACTTTGAGAGCCGCTGGAACTCCCTCCGGCCGGGCATGGGCCACAGCGTTTCTGCCGTAGAGCCTGCCCCTTCCTCTTCCTCCTCCTCCTCCTTTCCCCTCCTGGAGCACTTCGCCACTGGTGATGGTTTCCATGGTGAGCCGGGGGACGACATACTGACAGTCACTGAGAGCAGCCACGGGCTCAGCTTTGAATACAAATGGGAGGAGGCGGGGCCAGAGAGGCCCTTCCACACCGCCTCCACCAGTGGGCCCTTGGGCCAGGGGAACCCCCACTACCAGGACATCTACTACCCCCCTGAAGGCGGGAGCAGGGATGGTGATGGTGGGGAGGGGCTTAACCTGGGCGTCTCCCCTTCCTGTTACGAGCCCAAGCCCCTGCACACACCTGGGGTGGTCCCCGTGTTGAGTGCCCACAGCCCCTCTGTGAGCAGTGAATACTACATCCGCATTGAGGAGCCCATGGAGAGCGCTGGTCAGTTGGACCACAGCCCTGAATTTGAGGGTGGGGACTACGACAGGGACGCGAATGCAGAAGACCACGCACCAGGGTCCTACTGGCTGGCTGATGCTCACAAGGCTGCCATTGCTGCCTATGACTCAGACGCCAGCCCAGCCGTCTCGCTTACCATGGAGCCCCTTCTGGGCCAGGCCGCAGCTGGGGGGAGCCCCATGGGAGCATGGGAGTCAGGACAATGCTTCTCCTACGAGGAGCGAGGGAGCTTCTACTATGAGCGCTCACCTTTGCTCTCACCGGGTAGAGGCCTTCCCGTAATGAAGGGGACCCCTCCTGGGGTCCTACGAGGGAGCTGGGGATCACCCAGTCCTCCTCGGGCACAGGGAGAGCCCGAAAGCCCCCTGAGCACTTCCCCGTCACTCAGCAGCCCCTGCACAGGGCACCATGACCTTGATGTGGAGGACAGCTGTGAACCCACGGGCAGTCAGACCACTGACGGCGAGCACCACAACCATGCAGTGTCTGCCACTTGCTCTATCAGAATCGAGATTGAGACGGAGGACGGCGCAGTCACCGGTGGGTGGCGGCGGCAGCACCGTGACCACGCTACAGGGGATGAGGCGGACCTGTTCTCGGACAGGGAGACCCACAGCTGGGCCTCAAACCACTCCGCTAACAACAACAGCTTAACCTTTGCCCGGGGACCACCAGTGGGCATGGACTTGCACTGCACTGGCAAGCCTTCCACGGATGCATGGCCAGATATGAGGACTGCGAAGGAGAGCCCAACGCAGAACACTTACCAGACCAGTGCCTACTCAGAAGGTGTGGATGATGATAACTTTGTATCCCCCCATAAACGCCACCCTTTGACATCACCTACTGAACATTGTACGTATGTCAATATGTGCTTTGAGGTCGGGGACGATGAAGCACCACCTCACGAATGTCGCCCAACTACAGAGAGCCCCTCTTTTCTGGACCTGCCCACAGGTGCTATGGTGAGAGACAGAGGCCTTAAAGAAGCAGACATCCTGAGGATGGGAGAGGAAGAGGATGTGTGCTCCTCAACTAGGGGGGGTGGCATCTTGTCAAAAACTGAGACGGACTCAGAGCTGTGGGACAAGAACTCTGACACATCTGTGAGTGTAGTATTATACGAAAAGGGGGTGGTGACACAGGAGATGCATTTGAGCAGAGTTGCAGTTGCCAAGGTTCCAGCCCCCTCAGGGAAAAGACCACCCCGCCATGCAGCCCTGTCGGAGGCAGACAGTGGGGCAGTGACCAGCTGCTCCAGCGTCAGAATGGTGGACATCGAGGACTATGACGACATTGTCTTGGATGTTGCCTCAGGTGTTTTCGTGGCCCTGCCAATGGAACGAGTGGAGGTCCTGCCCCTTGGGCCACTGCAGAAACAAGCAGTGACTCCGGACTCCGTGGACTCTATGGAGCTGACCTCTACCACCAGCTCCTGTGAGGCGTTCAGCCCTGCCTCCTTCCATTCCTCCACCCAGCCCAAAGCTCTGGACAGCGGGTATGACACGGAGAACAATGAGTCCCCCGAATTCATCCCGAAAGAGCTACCTGAGTCCCGAGACCTAGAGGGATTTACCCCACCATCAGGAAAGGTCCCCCTCACCAAAGGTCCAGAGCTGGGGGGGTCCGAGGATGAGGTGGTCCTGCAGGTGGATGTTGTAGACAAAGTCTCACCTGTGACACTGCCTAGCAACAGTGAACCAGAACTTACTGAGCTTGGTGGGAAGAACCCATACAGGGACTCGGCTTATTTCTCTGACTATGACACTGAGAACGAGAGGTTTCCCTGTGATGAAGCTGGAGGAGAGTTCCCAGAGATTCCGGGGGAGGAGGCTGAAAAAGGGGACCTCACACGGTCTGTGAGGAGGGAGGGGCTTGACCCTCCCCTGGAGAAGGAGGTAGGGGGGAAACATCTCCCTGGTCCAGAGGAGATCAGGACCA
The DNA here is from genome assembly GCF_018555375.3 of Anguilla rostrata. Classification (NCBI taxonomy): domain Eukaryota; kingdom Metazoa; phylum Chordata; class Actinopteri; order Anguilliformes; family Anguillidae; genus Anguilla; species Anguilla rostrata. Next base: position 23,621,608 of record NC_057949.1, read on the forward strand.
TCTTTGAGAGGGACACGGGGAAGATGTCCCCGGAAGGGTCACGGTCTGAGCCCAGACCAGGTGACTCTCCCATCGGCCCAGTCCTCTCCACGCTTTCACCATCACCCCCTGAGATGGGGGGCTGCCTGACCAAAGAGTCCTCTCAGGATGAGGGCCTGGGGCTGGACCCTGAGCACTCAGGGGAGGAGCCTGCTTCTGAATGTTCCTCTTCACCCTCTCCTTCCTCCGCCTCCTCATCGTCCTCTGCCTCCTCCGCTCTCTCTGCAAGCTCATCCACGCTGCAGGAGTCCTGTGCCACCGGTGACACCGGTGAAAAGGCTTCAGGTGATCCCGAAGCCCAACCGCAGACATGTGACGGTGCAGAAACGATCAAGGTAGTTGAGAGTGGGGACAAAGAAAAGGAACAAGGCCAGGACTCCACAGGGGGAGGCAATGATGACATCTGGGAGGAGGTGATGGAAGATTTAGAGGAGGACGATATGGACGAGGAGCAACAGGAAGATGCAGACTTAAACAAAGGGGATGCTTTCCCAGAGGCAATTGACATCCCTTCCCCTTCCACTGCCTCCTCTTCCTCGTCGTCCCCTCCTAGCCTCCTCCCAGCAGAAGGTGGGGGGCTTTTGCTCCCAGGAGGTGGGGACGGAGATGGGGATGAGGCGGACTGGGAGGACAGGGATTCGGAGGACAGCGAGGAGTCGGACGAGGAGTTGCGCAGCTATAACGTGCAGGAGCCCAGTGAGGAGAGTGAGGAGGAGTGCCAGGCAGTGCCCGTGGTGGTGAGCGACTGCAGCGACGCTCGTCACCTGCGCAGCCTGCTTAGGATGCCCACGCTGCTCACCGAGTCCTTCTGCGATGAGCTGGAGCACAGGAAGAAGGCCGTCTCCTTCTTCGACGATGTCACCGTCTACCTGTTCGACCAGGTAAGTCTCCTTATGTTTTCCTGACCTGGGAAATGTCATATAGTTCAATTAAAGTCCACGAACAGTCAGTGAGCAGTTCTACCTTGTCCCTGATTGGACAGGCTTTGTGCGGCGCCTAATCGATGTAATTGGTTAGACTTGCTCCTGCTCAGACTCCGATTGGTCTCTTGCTCTGTATTTAGCCAGAGTGACATCTGTTCTCAGTTCAATTTGTTTAACTCTCCCTGCAGGAGAGCCCCACCCAGGAGCTGGCAGAACAAGGCTTCCCACCTGGGGCGGAGCCTGCTGGGCAGTGTGCAGAGGGCACAGAGACACGCCCCCAGGAGAGGCTCAGTGCATCTGATGACTCTTCCGATGGCAACATTTCAGAAGAGAGTAAGAGCTTGGTTGGGGTGGAGTGAGATGCTTTGTGAAGTGTACTTGCAGAGATTTCTCAGCCTTTACATCCAATGCAGGCTTTGATCTGTAGAGATTTGAATGTTGACACCACCTTCTCTGTACACAGGTGGAGGGTTTGAATGGGAAGATGATTTCCCCTTGGTGTCTGGTCCCTCATCTATCCTGCCAGATTCTGTGGAGCCCCAGGCACCTAGCCCAACCCCTGAGGCCTCCAGCCCAACCCCTGAGGCCTCCAGCCCAACCCCTGAGGCCTCCAGCCTAACCCCTGAGGCCCTCAGCCTGTCCCCTGAGGCCTCCAGCCCGTCCCCTGAAGCCCCCACTCCGTCCCCTGAGGCCTCAGTGACCCCGCCGGCTGCACTGGCGACACCCTTTTCCCGCTTCAGTGTCTCACGTTTTTCCATCACCCACGTGTCTGACTCCGACGTTAACTCCGGTGGAGATCAGTTTCAAAACTGACGACCTTGCCTCTTCTGACATCACACGAGCCCTTCGTACCAGTGCCCCTCACCCACCGCCGTTTCTAACGTGAAACCGCAATCCTTGCAGTCAGAAACCCAGTGCCCAACACATACCCTGAAATGACTTGTCCACCCCTGTGCCTCTCACAGAGTGACCCCCTTCCGTTACTATGCCAGCCACACTTTATGTGATTTTAACAAAGGAGGTTTACATCGCAGGAATTACCATTCTTCAGAAATTCCTCATTTCAACCAGATATAAAGTAGAAACTTATTGAAAATTAATGGAGCAAGTCAGACCAGAATTGTTTTCAAACCTTTTGAAACATTTGAACAAGTTCTCCATTAAAATGGTCAAGAATTGAATGAAGCAGCAGAAGTGCTGTCCCATGACAGTTCCATTTTCTAGAAAATAATTTATTCACACTTATCACGTGACATACAAGTGTGTTAAAAACAGCTTTGGCTGACGTGGTGTCCTCTTCATAAATATTAATTTCATATTCAGATATATTTTGGTTTTGTGGTTTGGAAATTACTTCTCATTCAAATGACTTGGGCTTGAGGCATGAAGGTGATGCTAGTCTGATGAGCTCCAATCGTAAGCAATGTTTGACAGAGGCAATATCTTGTTGAAATGCGAAAGCATTAAGGAATGGAACTTCTTGTTGATAGGTCTCCTTTCTAATCTTAGTTTCGCCAGAATTTGACCTTTGACCCTAACCCCTTCCAACCATGTCCAGTGAATAATGGCTCTGAATCTGCTGTGTAGGAAACTGCAAAGGTGGGGAGAGACAGCGAGGGAGAAGTGTGCGAGTATGAATGTGTGCGCATACGTGTGTGCGTGTGAGGGTGCCCCGTGTCTTACGTTCACAGACACACTGCCTTCAGCTTTTCTTTTTATTGTCGACACAGGGCTTCCCCAAACCTCAGTGACTCCTTTTCTGACAGTGCCTCGTAACGCTATAGGGAGCCCCTCCACAACTCCACAAAACTGTTGGGATGACGGACTCATTATGACGTTGGCAACAAAGTGAAAAATAAAAGGGAAATCTATAAATTATACAGAAATACATGTAAACTATATGCATATATACACACAAACACACACACACACACACACACATATGTGTATATGTAGAAAGTTACATTAAAAATATAACTTACATGTTGCTTTCAGCACTGAAGCACCTTTGCTGTAGGTCACCTTTTTGTGTAATGGACAAAAACCAAACAAACCAACACAAGGATGAATTTGTTTGCTGCTTCAACTTAATGGTCACCATGGTCCGTCCATGTGCTCATTGGTCAGTCGTTGGTCCTCCCCTAATGCTCACTGGTCAGACCTTATAAGAGACTGTTACAGCAGGCCACTGGTGCTTTATAGTGCTGGAGCCTGTGTATACAACACCCAGTTGTGGTCACACCCAATGCTGCTGTGTGAACGCAAAGACCCTCCACCCATCATAAAAAGAGAAGAAAAACAAGAGACTGCCCTGACAACCGAGGGTAGGAGGGGTGCTGACTTATCTTCCGAAAAATGGTATGTGATCAATGCGGTTCACTGAACTGAAACGAGGAATATCAACTGGGGGGAGCGTACACTCTGACTCAACTTTCTAACACAGATGAGGGGAAAAAACATTTCAACTGGAGTGTATGTATGTGTGGAGTCAGAGTGAATTGTGGCTGTTGACTTTCAAGAATCACTATACTCTTCCAGTCTTGCCAGCTTATACTCTTTAGTATGGTTATAAACAGAACTGGAAAAAAAAACAACTTACCCTGATTTCTTGCCTGGCAGCAAGTGCTTGAACTCCAGGAGTCAGAGAGTGGGGTGAGAGGAGAGCCACTGGTTACCATGACAAGGATGCCCCCCCACCCACCCCGGCTCCTGTTACTGTCATCATTATTAACATCCTGTTGTTATACCACATTCCCCACAATATGACCGTGGCCCAAATGGAAACAAGGCGTGCTCTTTTTAAGAGGCTTGGTAGAGGTGCTGTAAGTTGTTTTATATGATGATATGGATTGAGCTTCCCACAGATCAACCATGGAGGAGGTTTTTTTTGTTTTTTTTTAGATGAGCTAATGTTTGTTCTGTGACTCCAGGAAACTGGATTGGTAAACATCCTGTTAAGAGACGCATTTTCTTGGGCTCCATCTCCATGGAGATGCAAGCACTCTGTCTGAAGAAAATGAACAGAACGCTTTCCAGAGTGTGGGACTTAGCATTTCTGTCACGTCGTGGTTTAATAGTGAATCGGCCCTAAATCGGTCTATCAAAGTACTCATTCAATGACCAACAGTCATGCCTCGTGGAATGGACATAACATATCTGTGGAATCGCATTGGTTTTAGGCATAGGACTGTTTTTCAATTTTTTTTTTCTTGTAACAGCAAAGCCATTTTTGGAGAAGGGATGAAAGACAGAATCTAAATTTGAAGACACAGTACAGTGAATTTAGATGTACAGCTAATTACGATGTAGAGAATTTATTAGTGCATAATTTGCCGTAGAATGGCTCCATTGCCAATGCAGATATTATACTACAAATGGCAATTGTATGGAGATTATTAATTATCTGTTTGGGAGCTATTTATGTAGCAGTTGTAATGACAGTGTTTCTGTCTCTCTGTTGAACAGATTTTTCTCACAATAATATATGCTAAAATATGAAATATATCAGGAATATACCACTGAATATAGTTAAATTGCCAATATATATAATATATAGTATTTCCACATACTGAATACACCAAGTACAAATAGTATTAAATGTACAGTGGCAACAATATATTATTAACATACATATCTGGTGGATATTACTGTATTCCTTATATTCTGGCCTTCACATTTTAGCATATATTTGCACATGCTACTTTTTCATAATGGTAATCACAAGTAAACTGTGAATTGGTTATATCTGGGTTGTAAACCCATTGTTACCCTCAGTAACAGATTAATTTACATGTAAATGTAACCTTTACACATTATGAGGCAATGGCTTGATTTTGCTGTAGGTCAGAAACATAGCTTCTGCCAGCCAGGTGCATGGTCTGTCGCTTAGATTTTGGTTTGGAGTCCGCAAATCCATTACCTCAAATCAACATTTCTGGATTTGTTGTTTTACAGCATTCTCCAATCTCTGAGTCGGGACATAATTTGAATTAGGCAGTGCCTCTGTACTACTTCAGAGTTTTAAGCATAGATTTTAAGCCTATTCAAGGAAGAATGCCACACATTGCAAGTTCATTGTTGCCAAAGGGATGTGACTACAGAGTAGTGCACTGGATTTCTAGTACTGCTTCACAAATAACAGGAAGTGGACTTAATTGAGCATCTTTTGGCCTTGCACCAATTGTGACATTATTCTCTGAGTCACCTGATAGGTGCTCTCCAACATCCACCAATTACACAACTACTGTACCATAAAAAAAAAACAATAAATCAAATAAGGTTTTTTAATGTCCAAGTTTTTCTGAGGCTTAATGACTTTATAAAAACTCTTTTTATATTAATGCTCTTTTTAGCAGTATGAGTGGGCCATGTAGCTAGTTATATAAATGATCCGCTGTTACATGTGTAGGCCTATATTTTTGCAGAGATGAGACATAGTTTCATCAACTTTATTTTGTTCCATTTTATACAGAGCAATTCAGGAGTTTTTACAGCACATGGGTACACAGAACAACTGAAACTGCCAAGAAAGAAGGGAAGTGCATACAAAACAGGAAACCTTAAAAATCCGTTTAAACTGCCTGGCCTTTTAACACACACGCACACGTATGCACGCACGCACGCACACGCATCATTTATAAAAAATAACATTTCAAATTTCTATGGCCATTTCTTGTCCTAGTATTAACGAACAAAAAGTATTTCTCAATCAATTTTCTCCTCACGCAGGCATATCCAAATGCACACACGAAAACACAAAAGGAACGTTCTGTTTCGCATACACACATAAACGACGCGACGCCGATCATTTAGTATCCGGTGTACTGTTTTTTTTTTTTTTTTTCAACCTGCACAGTTTCTAACACTCGAACCTTTTACCTTTACCTTAACGCCACTGCTATCTGTTGCAAATTCCGCTACAGTCTAGCCTAAATGTTATTCTATTTTCAATAATACAATGTTAAATGCAGTGAAAATGCCGTTATTAAGTGCCATTATTTACGCATAGTTGCGTGACAAGGAATTAAGCCATATTTACTCACAAACACAAAAACCCGAAAGCGTTCTTCGTCCTTTCGTTCGTACTATATAAACATGAACAAAATGAAAAAAAAAACCTTAACATAGTAGTAGGCTATACTATAAGATTTTCAACAGTTCTTTATATTTTCTATTTTCCAGTAAGCAAAGGAAAAAACTGCAATACTTAACAAATAATAAGACTACTAATAACACATTAACACAGTATCAGATGTCATCAAAGCAAGTTGCAGTTTTGGTTATTTTGTGCTTTGGTTCCTCCCGTCTATTTCTAGTCAGAATACATGGGCTTTTTTTTTTTTTTTTTTTCAAATCCGCGAACGCACGGAAAACCAACAACTGCAGTGGAAGGCACAGTTGAACACATGGACGCTCCCTCAACTTCACGTCTACGCAAGGGCGATATAGAAACTTTGCGGAATGGAATGCTGTCTCGTTCAAGCGCTTCGCCGCATGTGCACCGCATCGGTCCAGCATTTAATGCAATTAGGCAATGCAGCAAGGCGAGCGGAGGATCTTGCCGGCTAAATCTTTTGGAGATTTCACTACATCCACAGACGGAGATTGCTGAGGTACACACGAATTTGGCTGTAGCATCCGTAATGTTCCAACAATCTTACATCGCATTATTGCATTTTCTGTTTAATAGGGCCTATATTCTGGGTAAACCAACAACAAATGACACCGACGTCCGATACGAACCCCTCTGTCACTTCTTAAGTGTCTAAAAGCCAATATATGAGCGGTCCAAAAACCAAAATCTACATCTGTCGTACCACCCCTGATTCGAGAGTAATAATCGTTAAACATTTTCGTAACTTAAGCCAGCATGGCTAAGCGTAAAGGTATATACATAGAATGGGCTAATTGTACAAACGCTCCTGCAGAGACAACCGCCTAGTACCGCCGATTGATAAGAAATCCCGGTTCATTAAAAAAAAAAAAAAAAAAAACACACAGTGGCGTATATACACGTATAAGCACACAGCCAAAACTGTCTTTGAGCGTGAAATTATATCACTTGATAGTATTATACCCCATATAAAGAGTCACTCATTACAAGTTATTCATTCAATTAAACTGTCGAGAAAAGAAAGATCAGTGTATTAAATAGAAATTACTCAATTCTGACTGACCCCAGGTGTGCCCTCATTTGTTTGAATGGAAAATTCATTTCTCTCGCAAATGTCTTGAAACTGTGTGTAGGCATTAAAGCCTAATCAGAACAACAGCATCAACAATATTAACAGCAGTACACAGAGTTATACAATCGTAAATAACTTTGTCAATTGAAAGACAAAATGATTTAAATCATTGCAGTATTTGTATAAAACTTTCAAACTCCTACAGCATAAGAAAATCTAAAAGTTTTTCTTTTTTACCTGGAGACATACAGGTTCATTTAACTGTCTCCAGTCGCAACTGTGCTAAAACCTAAAAGTTTATAATGAAGCGTCACACATTTTAAAAATGAGTAGAAATGTAAAGTTATTGACAGCATTGATGCAAATGACTGCTGAAAGAAAGAAAAAACATTTTAACCTTTTCCTATCACTTACATGTGTGTGCAATAACTTCTGGAAACAAAGTTTATGGTGTAAAAAGCTGTCTGTCAAACACAGATCAAATAATCAAAAATCCAACAGGAACACAAACAGTAATAGCAAACAGCATGAGCTATCCTCAACATAAAGCTTTGTAAGAATGCATACCGTACAGAGTATTTATACACTTTTAACGCACTTTAGTGCATTTGGGTCTCACGTTACAGAAAGCACATTCATAATGCCTCCAAGTAGCCGCCATAGCACCTTCACAAACACGTCATAACATCAGCGTCAGTGTGAAACGATCCCCAGAGAGAGAACGCAACGCTTTTGAGAAGGACAGTGTAACAACACAGCGCAATGGCAATAAATGGGCTGTGGGGGGCGCTGTGCGCCAGGACGGTAAAGGTGCTATGCTGCGCGCCTTGCGACGGCCCTATGAACGCGCGCTTTGTGTAAAGAGTGGACCGCGTCTGTTCCTCCGCGCTCCGTTCTCAGGCGAAGAAGCTTGAGGCAGCGCCGTCATTCGGGCCTTGAAGTTGAGAAGGCGGAGGGGGAGGGGGGGGGGGGGGCGCAAGGGCGGCAGGGTCCTCAGGGCGTGTGGTCATGAGAGGGTGGGGGAGGCGGGAGGCAATTCACCCCCAACCCCCCAAAACACCTGCCCCCCCCCCCCCCCTCCCCCCAACAGGAGCCTTGGTTTTGTGAGTGGAGGATGACCCCTCTAATAGAAGATGGGGGCGGAACGATCATCGTGGAAGGCTGACCTGATACTGAGCTCCAGAAAGGGGTCACTGCAGGTGTGGGGGGGGGAGGGGGAGGAGGGAGGGGGAGGGGGGGTTGAGATGGAGGGAGGAACAGTGAGCGTTAGTTCTTTTGGGGGGCAGCGCCCAGGCTCCAGGGTTTCAGTCCCAGTGGATTAAGGCAAGGAGAGAGGCCGGGACCCTTCCGTCTTTTGGGGTCAGGAGGGAAACCCCAGCCTCGCCGCGGTGGGAACTAAAATGGAACCTCTGCACTTCCGAGCCTTGAGCTGCAACCATTTACGTAACTCACCTGTACACGTGACATGCGGTTTACACATTTACAAGAGGCTTTGATCTTCGTGATAGTGTGTGTGTACAAGCAAGCATGCAAACGAAAAAAAAAGAACAATTTAAAATCTACTGGTAATTAGACAAGTCATCAGCTGCTTTGATTTGCTTTGAGATGGTGGACATGCATGGTTAGTTTCTCATTTCTACCAAGATCAGCTCAGATGGCTTTATCCAGTCATGTGAGAAACCACCTTCATGAACTGCAAAATGGGCAAAGCTATGGAGTGCCATCAGCCGCTCACTTATTTGAACCCGTCATCGTGCTTTGCTCTAGAAAGCATTTTCATTGGTTCATAAGAGCCGGTGATTGGCAGCACGTGGTAGCCCCACCAATTATGACGTTCATCGAGATCTCACTTCCTCACCAATAGTGCCCCCACACCTCCAAAGCATCTAAGGTAACAACCAGTGACCCCCTCGGTTTCGTTCACAGGTACACCTGAAATCACCAATCACCAATCACCAATCACTGAACACCCATCCAGAAAGGCCACAGGCCAGAAAATGAAGCGCATCCAAGCCCTGCCCCCACTGGTGAAGCTCGACAGCCAATGACAGCAGAAAGAGCAAAAGAGGGAGAGAGTATGATTGGCTAGCTACATGACAATGGCAATGGAGACTGGTCACTTACGGGGTGGGGGAGGGGGAGGGGTTCCTTGTCACTCAGAACTTGGATAACTCTGGACCGCTGGAAGGTAAAAACAGGCCATGGGTTTGTTGCTCTGATTTGCCACAGACGTGTATTTAATCTCCAAAAGCAAGAATTGGCTCCTCTGGTTAGTTTAGCACAAGTTCATCAAGACAAAATGCAAGGAACTATAAAAAGATGAGCACAGCCTGCAAAGTGTGCTCTGGAGAGGAGACTATGCCTACTCCTGCTTCATTTCCTCTGCAATCAACTGTTGTGACTTGTTTCAAGAACTGTCACTTCAAATATATTCAGCTCACTTTTGAAAATAGTGGCCAACAGCTCACCTTTGTCTTATATTTACAGATGTATCTGGAATATGTGTTCTGACTTTTACGTGCAAATGTGAGAAAGAAAAAATCCTAAATATTCCATATGACTGTAAACTAAAGGAATCCAAATACGCCAAGAATATATCAGAAGAGTAAGGTTTCATATCCACAATTGGTGGGAAATCTACCACAGAATAGTTAAAAATAATTACCCTTTTTGTAGCTTCTTCTTTTAAGTCAATTCTTAAGTATGGTGACACAAAGCTATTCTCTGTCATTTCTGCTACAGTATGCAATAAGACATGCAATGAACACACCCACAGCTGTTCCACTGATCCATGAATAGATGATAATCATCTCTACCCTCTAATGACCCCACCCAACCCTCATGATGAGCGAGAGGTTTGCAGTGTTGATGAAATGTCTCATTACCACTAATAAGATCTGCATTTACAGCCTTAAAAGACACAAGACATAACATGTATATGATTTACTCTTACGATGAGGGTACATCTGAGGCGTCATTTCAACCAGAGCTAGAACTATAGCTCAGGGTTGTGAAGTCAAGGAGACCACAGTATAATCTTAATGTTGAATCTCCACATTATTATTTTTTTACATGAAAATAATAAACTTACCCTGTATCTAATATATGGTAATCCACTCAGTTACAGAAGTTCTGTACGCCTTGGCTTAATTAAAAATACAGCCAAAGCCCATGACGCAAACTATTCACAGTGTGTTTCAACCAAGTAAAAGCAAAAAACAGCAACAACATTAAAAATAAGACAAGTCCAAAACAGAGGAAAGGCAAGCAAGCAGGCATACAGACGCGCTCACGCACGCGCACGCACACACACTCACAGGATATACATGTGCACACACGAGGAAACCCACACAAACACACACACGCAAGAGGACACAGCACTTAGAGGACTGCATGCAGCTGAGATAAAACTGTATGTCACTTGAGTGTCAGGGCCAGAAGTTTGGGGGGGGGGGGGGTTTGAGGGGAGTGGAGCCGTCGCCTGCTCACAGACACATGCAACAATCTCTGAACGGCGGCCACGTCACAAAGGGGAGGCGACACCAAATGTGTGTGCGCGTGGCGATTGGAACGTGTGTGTGCGTCAGCAGTGACCGGCAAAACACTTTGCCAAGTGTGTGACAAACAGCAGCACAAAGAAAGGAACAAAATAAGACGACGTTAAAAAAAAAAAAAAAAAAAAACAGCAAACCCCATTTCAGACGAGATAGGGCGGAAATTGCGTGTGAAGAGAAAAGTGCCAGAGCTTCAAATACAAACTAAACTGGGTGAATGGGCTCAGGGCCAGAGGCAAATCTGCACAAAACAGCCAACCGCCACGGAGAGCCCCTCTCCAGCCAGTTAAATAGGAAATTCACTTTTGTAAATGTAGGCCAGATTAAGGCTCTGATTCTTTTTGAGAAGGGTGAGGTGGGGTCGGGGGAAGGGGGGGGGGAAGGGGGGTAGGCTTAAGTAAAGCTTTGGATTAGGGTGAATTAGGGATGTAGGGTAATCCAACCTGTGGACAAGATGGCTTTCGGCGAGACTGTAACTTTTGCACAGATTTGCCTGTCTGCAGCCAGAACCTTTCATGTGGCACCTGTCAATCAATTTAGAGACAAAGCTCTCCACATAACAAAGATGTCTGCCGCCTCGCCTCGGCCTAAAAAGAGATTCACCGGGTAAAAGAAACGACTATTATCTTTTTTTTTTTAGTAGAATGTCACCATATATTAAGGTCACTTTTGGACACAGTTTTGGTGCCCTCCCCAAAAAAAGCATGCACATTTGGAAGACCGTTTTTTACGCTGTTGTGGGATTCCTCATCTTCAAAATGTTTTTTTTTTTTTTTTTAAACTTGCTTTACAACAAAATAATAAAGGCGTGTGTTCCAAAACAAAAGACATCAATAAATACAGAAATAGATAGAGCGCCCCTCTGAGGGCAGAGCGTCATACCTGGCCTTTATTCTAGTGCAGAAAGAAGAAACATTGGCAGGTCCCATACGTTTCCATTCTATTGCTTTTGTCTCTAAATTGATCAAAACAGAGATGGAGAAAGTTGACAGCGTTTAGGGGAAGACCCCACGGGGTCCCAATCGACAGGCAGAGCGTCAAATGGGGCGGGCTGGGGGGAGGGGCTGAGGAGAGATGGCAGGGGAGGGGGTGGATGAAAGAAGGAAGAGGGGTCTGGCATGACGGTGGTTTAAACTAAGGGCCAGCTTCAGTGCGAATTGCAACGTGCCTTATTTCCCATTGCACACTAACTCTGGAGCATCCACGTGTTAGCAAATGCTTTGTTGGTTTTTTAAATTCTTTTTTCTTTTTTAATTCACCAGAAAAAAAAAATCTGCTAACGTGAAAAATAAACAAATATCAAATGTATCATTTTGTGCAAGAAGTCTAAGCAATTTAAACACGCAAACAACCAGTGATGTTTGCTCAGAAAAAAAAAGAAAAAAAAAGGCTACGCACGTTGTTTTCAGACTGAAGGCAGACCTGACATTGGGCATCGCCCCCTGCAGGCCCCTTAGTGAACCACTTATTCTGTTAGCCTATAGAATGCCAATCTAAGTCTATCAGAGAGACAGATGATCGGACATGGCGGGGATAGAGAGATGGGGAATTTTATAGCGATCAGTTATACTAAAAGCTGAAGGGTTCTTTTCACTCAATGGCTCAGCAGCATTTAAGGTGCAGATTCTAACCCTTTCTTCCCTTTTCTTAGGCACAGTGCTGTCACAGGGATTTGTGTCCCATCAGGTAACTTCAGAAACTCAAAATGCAAAAAATAAGACTGAAGTGATATTGCTACTTTTTTTTTAAAAAAAACAGTCTGTCATCCTGTCAGTAATCATTACAATATTCACAGAAATTCAATTCCATCTTTTTTCTTTTCTTTTTTTTTTTTTTTACACGAAATGCAGACGACCCTTATGAGATTATGGATCTGATGTGCCCCACGAATGAAAACAAAAATGCTATTCAAGCACAAACTCCAAAAATACAAACTCTGAAATGAGATCATTTTGCATTACACAGGATTTAGATTTTAGACTTTCGATCTAAACTCTACAGCGCTTCAACCTCAACTCTGAGAATGAAATTCAAGAAGAGGGGAGGATCACTGAAACAAATGTGAAACCCTGGGCAAAGCTAAAAATGTACAATGGTTGCTTAAATAAATTACTCAAAGACAAAGCGCCATAGTGCTTATAACTGAACCACCGCTTAACCATTGCCTTGGGTTTGCATCCGTTTCTTTGATGTAATGGGGTGGGACATTCACACAGGTCACCACAAAAAGTTAAAGCATGTCATTTCATGCATATTCAGTAGACTTTACTAAAATAATTTTACAGCATACAGCTGGTGTCAAGAAAAACCTCAAATGTTACAGCTGGTGTCAAGAAAAACCTCAAGTATTTCCCTTTTTGTCACTTCACTTTTTTAAACACGTATTGAAAGTACCAAACCAGCACTGTGTACTGTAGGCTAAATATCTCCCCAACTCAACAACTAATAAAGCTGGTTCAAAACACCATGCAACTGTCATGATATAAATGTTGGTAAACAGACTTTTTTTTTTTTTTTTTGCACAACACCGACAACATGTGGACAAGTTTCCATGAACACAGTAACATATGAAATTACATATGTATGCCTAGAAATGCAGCATTGTCAATAACACAGCATGCATTTGGGTGCATTTATGGAGGTAATGCCATGGGCCTTACTGAATGCTCCTTCCACAACAGAAGTCAAGACATCTCTCCAAAAACAGACAGATCCTTACTCTCCTTCAGGTTTCGCTTTTATTAAAGTCTCTTCTTTACAAAAGCATTAGCAGCAGACGGCTAAATGTAAATGAAACGAGAGCGACCGAGAGATTGGCCTCAATTTAAACAGACACAAAACAAAAAAAAAACAAAAAAAAAAAACAACCCACCCACCCACGGACCCCTTTTATTTTATCTCTCTCTCAGGACAAAAAAAAGAAGGGACGTGGACGCCGCGTGAATGGTGCGAACGCAAATTCACTGGTCCCATCGCCGGCAAGCACTTTCGGACCAAGGTGACCTGTCGTGGCTGCCACAACAGGCGCTCGGCATCGTATGTCAGCGTCTCCGGGGGACAATCGCAGCCGCCCAATCACAGATCAGTATCCCCGCAGGGGCTAAATGAGATCTGTTTTTAATGAAATGACACAACGGACCACTCCTCAGGGATATGCAAATCCGTGTATATCGTCGTGGTAACCTCTGGGAAAAATCAGAACTTACTGTACACACGTTATATCTTGTACAAGGCACCAGGTTTCAATATAGAGCAAACTCAGAGTTTAGGGGTCAGGATGGGGGGGAGGGGCAGGGGGCATTGGGCTGGGTAGCACAGAGGTACCAGCATTTGCCTTTTCTTTCATGCATGAATGGTGACCCTACATCACCCTAAATCCTTTTACCAGGGGCAAGGGATTGCTTTTTTTTTCTTTTTAACCCCTCCCAGTAACTTAGTGAGTACAACAACAGAATTCATTGATCGACCCCTACAGTGGGATTCCTTGTGGTACGACCCACTGTTAAGATCATCAACAGAAGGCAGTTCGGGGCAGACCAACAGCGGTGATGCCACATGTAGTCATAATGTAACAGAGCATTTCCCACAGAAAAAAGAAAGCAAAATGATTACAGCTATTCGTGGGGTACTCCACAAATGTTTTTTTCTCTTGAGCAGAAGCTTTATTTAATCAAGTTCATTAACCCAGGCCAACATCTTTAATCCTTTCACGAGTGCTGTATGGAAGTTATTACATCGGAAGATAACTGTAGAGTGGCCATTTTCAGTTTACTTGGGTGTGATCAAAAACACAAAACAACAAACTTTAGAAAAATATAAATATCTGCATTTCCTCATTTCAGAGAGTGAGGATAACAGTTTAATACTGCCAAAAATACACCACTCTCCCCAACAGGAAAAAAAACTACAGCAAAGACGTGCAGTACTGTAATTCAACAAATTCCTTCAGTTTTTTCCTTTTAAAAAAATTACTTCCTTTTAAAAACTTTTTTTTTTTTTTTTTAAAGAGTTGAGTTTTTTCACACCGTCTCACTGAATTTACAGTGATACACTTGGCAGGTATGTCAAGACTTATTTTTTCTTCTTTTTTTTTTAAATCAGTGTGGCTTTGATAGTGGCCTGCATTAAAATTAAATGACATTCAACCGATAATCTCCATAGGTTCAACGCAGTCATTTTCCATTTCTTTTCATCGTTTTTTTTACTCTTCTTTTTTTTATATATTTTTTTTTTTTACAGAATAACGTCAATATAAAACAAAAAAAAAAAACAACCCACGTACATGCATGAAAGACAAGCAATCGTTACAGGTTGGTTGAGAGCAGTCCATTCCAGTGATTTCATTAAAGGAGATTGAGTCCATAAAGCTGAGACCGGAACATTCTGCAGAAAAGGAGGGACGATAGCAGCCTCTTCCACAGAGAGAAGGGGACATACGTTCAGAGCAAAAAGAGGGAAGGAGGAAAGGAGCGAGGGAAAGAAAGAGAGCGGCGGGGAAGGAGGAGGGAGGGAGGGAGGGAGGGAGAGAAAGAGAGCTCCTATGCTCCGGTGCTGCCTGTGTCTGTCTGTCTGTCTGTCTGTTCTCACACAGTTGAAATCAATTTGCCATCGGAACTGTGGAACAAAGAGAGAAGGAACGGTGCCAGGTAGGAAACAACGCAACCAGCAAGAGGCATCCCAGAGAGTTAGGCATGACCCCTGCCACTGTATGACCCCACCCCTGCCCCACCCACCCCCAATCAAAATCTTCATAAGGTGTTGAGCCAATACACTTTCGATTATGTTTTCTTCAGTCACTGTTGTCAAGGGAATCGGACAGGTACACAGGAGAATGGATAACTGTGACTGTTTCATTGGCAGTGAGGGACTGTTATGAATTGTGGAGTATGGCACAGGCAGGAGCGTGACAGCCAGTGATGTCACAATGATATCACAATGGATGTCACAGTAATGTCACAATGCCACAGAAATGCAACAATGATCTCATATATTTCTCAGTCACACAGTGGGCCTTTCCCTGAATTCACTGGATCTATACAATCAATAACAGAAAAAATATGTCAGATAAAAAAGGGCTGTCATTAACAATCCCTATCATTAGGAACTCCAAAGTGCTCCTCTCACAGAACCCAGCTAATGCATAACATCCCCATTTTGTTCCATGAATCAATGTATCAATGTTTTAATGATGTGGAGAAAATGTGTGCATGCAGTGCCCCCTCCCAGATCTGCATTAGACTCCTCCCACACTCTTCTCAGACAAGGGAGGCCAGACTGAGCACTCATACTTCCAGAGGTCATGTGACTCCCACATATGATCATAGGTAGGTCTAATGCCAAGTGGGGGTGGAGCTTAGAGCACAGGTGAGATGGTAACACCTGACTCTAGTATTCGGTCTTGCATTGCACTGTCCATTAACAAACCTGAAGCAGCTAAAGACCTGACAAATTCTTTAAAACAAAAAAAGTCAGCGAAAGCAAAGAAAAGCTGAGAAAGTAGAGGAAAAAATGCAACAGAAAAAAGGAAACTTTTTGAGCAGAAAAAGCCCACTATATAGAACATATAAAGCAACTACATATACTATGTATATATATATATAATATGAACTATAAAGCCCAAATATATAGACCAGAAATGCCAAATCTGCTTTCTGGGATCCATTCAATTGACTGGATTTTAACAGAATCAACATCCAACAGCACAACCATAACAATAATAACAAAAAAAAAATAAAGCAAATAAATAAAATAAAAAAAAATAAAAAAAATAAATGTCACAATAATAATAATAATAATAATAATAATAACAACAACAATTATGTGGCCAAAACAGACTATTTAAATGCTCACATTTGTTTATTGTTAAGCAAATCATAAATCCCTTATCAGAAATTTGCACATGCTACTGCACAATATATATATAAAATATTCATGTTTGTCTTGAGATGAGTGATCCCTGTCTTACTGGCCCTACACTGTGACCAATATGGCCACACACAACCCGTCTGAGGGTCTGTCTGTCCGTTTGTCTGCCTGCTTGTTCTGCCCCGTTCTAGTCTGTCCCCTGTCCCACACACTCCCCCCCCCCCCACGGCAGCGGTTTACACTGGCCCGCCTGCACATGCCTGCTCTGGCGGGGGGGGGGGGGGGGGTGGGGGGAGCGAAAGCGGAATCTAGAGGGAACACAATCTTACCTGCTAGGGAACCGGTTGTCATAATCCTCTGTCCCGGGCTATAGAAAAAGGGGGGGGGAAACAGAATAAAGCAAGTTGCTCAGTTCATTTCGTGAGGAGATTCGTTCATGACTATGCTATACAGCATGGCCAGCTGAACATACGGCAGAAAAATATGGATGCGAGAACTTAGCTTAGCAGTCCTGCAGCAGATGGGAAGGGAGCCAAATACCATTATATTCCCCCACCGGGGCTAAAACATCACTACCAGTACAGTTCGGTAAGCACAACGGCCAACAGGTGGCGCCAGGCCCAAAGACCTCGGTATTCTGGAAGCACGACAGGCCAATTCCGAGTCCAAGCCCGACTACTGTGACCAGGGTAGGACTGAGGTGGTGGTGGTGGTGGGGGTGGGGAGTGGGGTGCTGGTACTACCACGGGACGGCAGGTTGCAGCATGGGGTTGCCCAAAACTGGGCGAGGGGCGAGGGAATCTGTAATACTAAACTTTAGCCTGCCCATATTTCAATTATTAATTTGAAGGGAAACTTATAAGGCTCACACTTCGACACACACTTGTGCAGCTGCATTGTTAACTGACGTCATTTAGGTTAAGTGCACAATGGTGGTCCACCGTAACCTTTAACCTCTGTACTGCACCGCCCTGTCACACCCACATATCCTGCATTGTTCCAAGGCTCATCTGAGTCTTTGTGGTCTATATTAAAAGAATGCAAAAGTGCAAAATCTTATGCACAAAAAAACTCATAACAAATGGTTATATAATAAATGGGTGGGCCAGTTTTTATTTTATTTTAATGATGTAGGATCAGAGCTCGCAATAAGAACTGGTATGCTAGAAATCCTCATTTGTTTGCAATCAATTTTGCATAACGAAATAGTTTTTATTGGTATTCGATTACTTTTTTTGTTAGAGATGTGTTGTTTTGCATTTGAATGTCAGAGGTTTTATGTCTGTTTCTCTGTTTCTTGCGTAATTTCTTGTTGTATCTTGGACCAGGGCTCTCTAATGAGTCCGATTCCTTTAACATCACTGGCATAACCTGCTGAAATAGATAAGAATTCAGCACAGCGCTGCTCTGTGTGTGACGCGAGGTCCTCTACAGGACCTCCGTGGTGTGGGCCGCAGGCTACGGCAGGCAACCGGACCGCATGGCCACACATTCAGCACGCCAGCAGATCCTGCGGAATGATGTCTCTGTTTCCCTCCAGGGCGTCCCTGAACAACAGGAAGCTAAAGCGCACGTTTCATTTCCTCCATTCACGGGCCGGGCATCCGGCCAACCGAAAGCAACCCGCGACAGTGTTTCCTCAGGCTAGCCACTGATTGGTCAAATGGGTTTAACAGCACGGCACAGCTTTGGCCAAGTGTGAACTGTGGGTAAGTGCAGGTGTGTGTGTGTGTGTGTGTGTGTGTTTGCGCGTGTACTTGCAGTGTGTTAGAGTGTTTATGCGGACGTGTGTGTGTGGTCTGTGCATGCGTGATCTTGTAGCGTGTTATTTAGACAGGCGTGTGCGTGGTCTGTGCATGTGTGTGTTCACGGCGTGTCCAGCGCGTCGGTGTGTGGTCTGCAGCATGTGTGCGTCCGCAGTGTGTTAGAATGCGAGCGCGTGCGTGCTCACCTGAGGGAACCCTGGCACTGCCATGCTGTAGGGGCGTGGCCTGCCCTGTGCCAGGCTCTGTGCCAGCATGCGCGCGGACAGGCCGTAGTCGGGCGTGTGCAGGACCAGGTCCTCCCTCTCCAGCAGATTCCCTGTGCTGCTGCTCTTCCCATGGTGCAGGCTACTGAACACAGAGCGAAAAACTCAACACTGCTGGACAGAGAGAAAGCAGCTGGACACTGAGCAAAAACTCAACACTGCTGGGCACAGAGAAAGCAACTGAACACAGAGCAAAACTCAATAGTGCTGGACACAGAGAAAGCAGCTGAACACAGAGCAAAACTCAACACTGCTGGACAGAGACAAAGCAGCTGTCCACGGAGAGAATGCAAGTCTACTGAACACAAAGACGGGCAAAGACCATCGATCAGCATTCCTGAAGTTCACACACACACACACACACACACACACACACACAGACACACACACTTACTTGACTTTGAGCTTCTCGCTGTCACTGTCTGGCAGCAAACGTGTGTAAGAGAAGGGGAACCAGCCACGCCTGTAAGGAGAACACATTCATTAAGCACACAGTGCAGTGGAGGAGAGGGAACTGCTCCTGAGTCTGGAGGTTTCCTGTTTCAATCCTAAAGATGTAACAGAAGTTAACGTGAACGGCTACATAAAACAGCCAGAACTACCAAACATAACTTAAACTACATTTCCAAATGTACACATCTGCCTTAAGAAGGCAGTGGTGTTATGGGAAATGTAGTTTACGTTGGATGGTTTTGTAGTTTTGTTGGATGGCAACGGGAGGGCGAGTTAGTGAGAAGTTCAGTAGTTAACTGATCCCTGTCTGTCTGTAATTGGGTGGCTCGTGATTTACTGTAATGAAACCTGCATCTGCATCTCAGAAGTGCTGCGGCTGAAGGGCCTGCACTTGTTTCATGCGCTATCCCATAAGTCAGTCCCTCTTTTGCACACTACAGTCTGCACCGTACTACAGGCGACAGCTAGCGCCAACCAGACGCATATTTTAGGGATGACTACTGGCAGCCTGCGGGTACCTGGCTAGCCCATGGAGCCACGGCTAGCTAAAGTGTGCCCGGCTGCCCGCACTCACATCTTGTTCTTCTCGTTCTCGCCGTAGTGCCAGCCGTCGCGGGCCTCGGGCACCAGCAGGGTGATGACGTCGCCCTCGGAGAAGCTCAGCAGGGTGCTGTTGTCCCCGGCGGCGTGGGAGAAGATGGCCTGGACGCGGGTTCGACCGTTGCGCTCGAGCCCGGCCGCCATGGAGCTGGACCGGGGCAGGGTCCGGGTCTCCACTGCGGGTGGGGGGAGAAGGGGGTAGTTACACAGCGTTGCATTAGCATATGAAGGAGGTCCCTACACTACAGCTCCCCCTACTGCCCTAAGACCCACACTGCAGCCACTAGAGCCCTAAGATGCACACTACAGCTCACCACTACACTTCATCCTGCCAAATATATGAATTACCTTACCAAATTATCCTGTAGGGCAGTAACCAGTGCCTAAGGTCATGGGATCTTTAACCAGGCAGAGTCATCCTGCTGCATGTCTGCATGTTGCTCACTGTGGTTTTATGTTGGTTAATACGGGCGGAGGTGGGGAGGGTGGAGCTCTCTCGGGCTCTTACCAGCCGAGGCCTTGGTCTTGGCGGGTCCAGGTCTGCGGACGGGCAGGGTGTTGGAGTAGACTTCAGTCACCTGTCTCTGGGGCGGGGCCTGGGACTGGGCCTGGGGGGAGGAGGGTCTGATCTGGGCCACGGTCCCGTCCCCCCAGTGCTGGAACTCCTCCCCGTGGATCCCCGCGGTCCCGTTGACCATGGACATGCCGTCGGGTCCCATCAGCCTCTGCAGGTACACGCGCGCACGCGCAGTCGTAAAAGAAGGTTCACACAGCGCTTTAATACTGACAAGCCCGCTGGGGTGGGGGGTGTTGACGGGGCGTAGAGGGGGCATCGCTCTGGTCTACAGAGTTGTCCAATTAAATCCTAGAATCACGGTCATCAACAGGGAAGCTGGGAGAGAGCTGGTCTTCTTCTTTGGAGAGACATGAAAGGGAAGCGACAGAGACGTCACGCCAAGCGTGTGTCCCCCCCACCACCCCCACCCTCCCACACCCCCCCCGCCCCCCCGCCCACACTGCTCCTCAGCCCGGTTAAGGCAAGAGAAACAGCTCTGCAGCGTTCAGCAGCTAATGCGCTCCCTGGGGGGTCTCCGCTGCTCTATCTCCGCTGCTCTGCCTGTGCCCTAGAAACCGGCACTAACGAACGCCGCGGACAGCGTGAAACCGAGAAACAATAATAACACAGCGCCCCCCCCCCCACCCCCCGCCTCCCAGACGCGCTGACCCCCTTTTTCTTTTTCTTTTTAACAAACGATACGCGAGTCTGAGCTCCCGTGGCGATGGGTCCCGGGGCGAACGTGGAGATCTACAGAGCCCGGCACGCCGCTCGGGACAGCGAAGGGTGGGGACATCCCGTTCAGTCAGACCGGACTGGGAGCGACGGGACCCGTTTCAGTCGGCCGCTCGTCGGTCCGGCGGAGAGCCGGCGGCGAACCGAGCCGGCTTCGCGACGCGCGTGAACCCGATGCCTGGTCTGAGCCCGCAGGTATCGCGGAACACAAATACGCCATTTAACTCGGAGCTTTTAAAGGGTTTAAAATGTCATACGCGCTTTTAATTTGATTTTCGGCCCACTCTTTCCAACTCAGCGTATCACAGATCCATATCTGAACTGCCTCGCTCCATCCGAAGCGTGGCTGTGACATGTATATACAGTACCCTGCGTGTGTCTTAAACATGCGTGGCACACATCTGCAGCACGTGGAGAGAAAACAGCGTGCTTACATAATCTCGAAATCTGTGCAGTTAGTCCGCATAACAGGGCGAAATTATTGCGTTCGCAGGCGGGCGAAGGGGGAGGAGACTGGCGCGTCGACCCTCAGATAATTCAATCCAACACAAGCATCGGTAGCAGCGCGGAAACAAAGTAGCAGCAGCACAAAATGTGGCAACATACGGAATCTAAAAACATATTTTGATGAAAAGCAGTCAAAGTGATATAGCATATTATATATTGTATTATATCATATTATATGTATACATTATATTTCCTGTTCATACCACATACGGTTGTGCTACAAATTTTATTTTACTTAGGTTATTTCTATTTACGTTTACATTTTTTATTATTGTTCAGTACTAAGCAAGGAATTCTAGGGCAGAGGTTCCCAACCTTTTTACAATTAAATGACCTGACATTACCGCCATTTGACAGGACTCCCTCCATTTCAGTAAAATGGCCAACGGACATACGGTTTATACAGTAGATTGATATATGAAAGCCATACCTACAGCAGGCAGTAATATTTGAACCCAATATTTACCAAAGACGTAAAAACCCATTTTAATCGCATGTTAAAAAAGGAATTTTAAAAACGCGTATTCTAAAAAATGCAGAAAAATGTAATTATCTTAAAAAGGGGGAAATGTTTCATCCACAGCCTCTCTGGCACTCCTTCACAGAAGGTCCACTGGGAACCTCTGATTTAACACGCTGCGAAAAAACAGATTCTGTGGTTATGTAACCGTTTAAATTTCATTTCAGGGGTCCGAAGGTAATGCACACTGTGGGGTGACCCACACTGCCATATCAGCTCGCCCCCGCCCCCCCCTTCCCCCCACCCCTCCGCATATGCATCTTTAACGTTCCACAGTAGCTACAGCTCCGTTCCTACGATACCGTTGCCTTGGCAATGGCCCAGGCGTGGCCCCCCCGTGCCAGAAGCGCTAACAGGCGACCGCAGCGCGCCGGGCAGGACGCAGGCCAATCAGACGCCCTTCTCGTGAATATTCACGAGGGCGAACAGCCGCAGCGCCCGGAACGCGCAGGAAACGGCATGTCGGCCCGGCCCGACGCGCGCGAGCGAACGCGGGGCCTCCTGACAGCGAGCGGCTCGTCCGACGGCAGGCGACTCACCGCCTGGTGGCCCAGGCCGCTGCTCATGAAGACGGCCAGCTCGGGGGGCACCGGCAGGGGCTGGGCCCCGGGGATGGGGTCGGAGATGGTCAGGTTGCCCTTGGAGGAGCGCAGGGGGCTGGAGACCAGGGTGCCGGCGCCCGCCGTCATCTGCTGGGCCAGGAGCATGGCGCGCTCGGGCAGCTTGGAGGGGTCCGAGCAGGCCTGCTGCCACACCGGGATCTTCTGGGTGAGCAGGTCCTTACCCTGAGGGGCATGGGGGGGGTCACAGTGGAAGGCAATGTCATACATACACAAATGTATGCGCACACACACACACGCACGCACACACACGCACATACACACACACACGCACGCACACGCACACACATACATACACACACACACACACACACACAGTGGAAGGGACGGAGGGATGGAGAGAGAGAGAGATGTCATTCACAGAGAGAGAGAGAGCATCTCACTAACATACTGATGGAGGGCGTGTCGCTCAGAGAATTCTCTGACGTCCAGCTTCCTGATTTTTGGGTGCTGGCATGCATGGGCCAGTGTGGAATGTGGGCGGAGCCTGCTAACTGCTGCTCCGCCCGCTTTGATCCCAGCTCTGTCCATCTACGCCTGCTGCAGAGCAGCGTCAGAGGATGGTGTGGGAGGAGGGGAGAGAGGGCACACCCCACCCACGCTTCCCAGTGACTCAACACATCTAGCCCCTCTGCATCTTCTCCTTTCTCTCATGTCTCGCACACAGACACACACACACACACACACACACACACACACAGACACACACACACACACACACCCTCCTCCCTCCTGTTCCCTCTCTTTCAGAGCTCTTCAGGTTGCCCTGAGCGAACCCCTCCTACGCATACGCCTCCACACTGTTCAGGAGCTGGACTCTGCGCGCTGGAAACGAGCCATATTCTACAGCTCCCCCCCCTCTCCCCTCTCCTCTCCTCTCCCTCCCTCTCCCTCTCACTCTCATTCAGTCTTCCAACAGCCCAAGCCATCCAGACAGCAGTCTGTTATTGCAGCTACCTGTAAAGAACTTTTAAAGACTGACCACACACACACACACGCATGCACACACACAAACACACACATGCACGCACACGCACGCACACACACACACACACACACACACACACTCAGTGCAGTTTCCTGAGACGTTGCTCTCCACTGCAGAGGCAAGAATCTTTCCCAGCATGCACCGCTTTATAAACGCTGTGGCATAACGGGTTGGGGGGGGGTTCTTATGACAGGCTAATGGCTACATGGCTGTGGGACTCTCTCGCTAAGGTTCGCGGTGTGACTATTAGCCTGTCAGGAGTGTATCAGCTGCAAACTCCGCGTGGGAAATTACATCTGCGCACCGCGAGGGAGGACGCTGGGCCTGAAAGCACAGCCCGACAGGTTAGCCTATTCAGCATCCGAGGAAGCAAAAGAGCAATAAACAATAGACTATATTGGATACTCAACTTTGTGTTGAGAAAATACAATGGGCGGCGGCGTGGTATAATGGGTAAGCAGCTAGTCTTGTAAACTAAAGGTCACAGGTTTGATTCCGTTGTACCCTTTAGCAAGGTACTTAGCCTGCATTGCTTCAGTATATAGCCTACTGTGTTGTGTAAGTGGCTCTGGACAAGAGCGTCAGCTAAATGCCTGTAATGTTAATAATGTCATGGTGCACTGCTCATTTGCTTAATGCCGTATCTTTTACATATAGCTTCAGTTATGCATTATATTATATTATTTATTAAACATTAGCTATTTGTTTTTATTAAATATGAGCAATATTAGCAATTGATCCGGCAGTATATTTACTTCAGCAACAGTTAAGTGGCTGTGCCACACAAGGATTCAAACCCAGAACCTCTGGCTGTAAGCACAGCTCTATAATTCTCCAAATCTTCCCCTCTTCTGACATGACAAGCACCATGGTGAGCTATGCAGTCCCCAGATGGGTGAAGACCCCCCCTTTCAAAGCAAAGCTTTCAGATCCTAAAAGGTGCTGCACAGCAGCAGTTGTTATTACACCCGTAAGATCGCAAGACGCCTTTAATGGGCGCACTACCCTCGGTGTTCCAGCGGGAGGCGCTCTCTCGTGCCACTCACCTTGCCATGGTAGGCACTGCTGTTCTTCGCCACGGCGCACTGCCGGTCCACCAGGAAGCAGTACCTCCTCCTCTCCTCCGACAGTGCTGTCTTGTAGCCTTCGGCGATGAAGGTGTCCAGATCGTTTTGCTTGCCGCTGATTGTCTCCACAAACTGGTGGGAAATGGCAATAGAGACAGAGGAGCCATTTTGTTTTTTTTTAGCATCCATTAAGGGAGAGGGACAAGAGAAGCTGACCAACCAATAACTTACAGGCATTTCTCCATTACAGGCCTTCTCACAACCAAAACAAAGACCCATTGACATGAACCATTTCAGATTCATGCTGGGAGTCCACCCGGCCTAAAGTCAAGCCTGTCAATAAAACGTGACACTTTAAAGATGTAATTATGTTTAAAAGGAACATTTAAATTGTGTTGTAGCTAAAAAAAAGGAGGATTCCCAGCATATACAGATGGAATTACCAGGAAACTGCACAAAACTGCTATTTCAAAGCCCCCTTACCCCATCTCTGAGGTTAGTGGAGTCAGAAAGTGACGCACGATGGCTGAATCTAAAATAGAGCCAATGAATACACTTGCCCCAGTGGCATATGCCTTGATCAGTCTTCATTAGTCTACCTGTCTGTCTATAAATCCATCGCCACTAGTCCACCAATCCATCAGTCTGACTGTCAACCATATGGCTATCCCTCCATTTGTCTAATCCGTGATCTGTCCATCCGCCTGTCTGTCTGTCTGTCCACACATCAATGGGAATGAACTGAAAGGACACGGGGATGTGATCTCAGCCTGTGCTGTGCTGTGTTCTTGCAGTCATTGCTACATTATCCCTTTACGGTGCAATGTTCTTAACTGACCATTCTAATGCTGATGTAACAATCACTACAGGTTCTAGAACGTTTCCAAAAAAAAAAAAACAGCTCTTCAAAGGGTTAAAAACAATGAGGGATATATTCACAAATAAATGCGTATTTGTGGGCAGTACTCTATATTTTGTCTCAGTGGTGAAGGGACCCCGTCATTCCCTTTACAAACATGTGAGACTTACACAGTGGGAACACTGCTGTTTAAAGCAGATCTAATGGGCTGCTTGATGTGGGGGGGGGGGGTGGGGATGTGTGGAAGGGGCATTGGGTTCACAGTACAGGATCACACCATCTGTACCCCATTCGCACAGGAGGGATAAGAACAAGAACAGAAGCAACACCTCCCCCCCCCCCCCCGAAATCCCCACCACTGTTGTGTAAATGTCACTGCCACTACGGAACTCGTTAGTAAAACATAAGGCAGGTGTTTACAGCGCATTAATGCTCCCCCTGCTCCCCCCTCCTCCACCCGCTCCGCTCCGCCAACACCAGCTTGCGAAACACCGTCGGCCATTTTAATCACATCGCAGCCGACGGGGCCAAACCCACGGGCGAGAATGACACAGCTCACCGAGCCGAGAGGTCCTGCTCCTGTCGGGAACGCCCGCCCCGCCCCGCCCCGGCCCGTTCGGTAAGTGGGTCCTCGTGACTCAGAAATAATGACCAAAAAGCACCTTAAAACAAACGCAGGAATGCAACTCTGCCATAATCTCTCCTTTGTTCTTCCGTGCAGGGACCTCGTCAAGCCAGGAAAATCCTCAAGAGGCTTAAGAACTCCCGTTCTTAATGAAGGTGCAGTAATTAAGCCAAACGAGGTGAGGTCGAGACTCGAGTTGGAAGGCTGGGGGTGCTGGGGGCGGCCCTCTGCCCCGGGTCTCTCTCTCAGTAAAATAAAGTTTCTCTCCATTTTTTATTTATTCTTTTTTTTGTTTTTACTTCCACTGGAAGAGACATTCGCCCTGGAGGGAGATGTGGGGGGGGGTCACCCTCCGCTGCAAGCTGTCACCAGACCACAAACACCGACAGCTCCGGCTGGATCTGCTGCCCCTGTCCTGGGGCCACCGTCAAACCAAAGTGCTCTCCAGCGCTGCGATGACACAAAACCACGAGCGCAGAAACTGAGACTGAATCCAGGGAGGACCAGCATGCCGTGGGGCCCAGGAGGCCACTGCCACTCACAGCGGCACTGGCCAATGAGAGCCAGCAGAGGGCGTTTCCAGCAGGGGGGTGGGGGGGATGGGCGTGATCCAGTCAGCAGAAGGACAGAGGGGGGAAAGAGCAGGCAGCCGCACAGATACTGAATGCTTCCCAGGCTGAATGTTTTTAGTGTCCACAGCAGGGGGCCTACCGCAGCGGGGGCCTACCACACCCGGGGCGTGGCAGGCTGGGAACGGGTCCCACTGCGGCTTCGCCGTCGGGGAGGCCCGGGTTTTTATC
This sequence comes from Anguilla rostrata, assembly GCF_018555375.3. Taxonomy (NCBI): domain Eukaryota; kingdom Metazoa; phylum Chordata; class Actinopteri; order Anguilliformes; family Anguillidae; genus Anguilla; species Anguilla rostrata. The sequence goes on from NC_057949.1 coordinate 23,648,533, forward strand.
GCTCTGTTTTTCTTCTCACCAGAGCGCCGTAACTTTCCGCTGAAAAGCGAGCCTCCCTCTGCGTAGAGACGACCGCCGCCGGTCACGTGACAGCGAGCAGCTGATTTTCCCATTTTGAAATGGGAAAAAAAAACAAAAAAAAAAACGTTTGCTTCCCGCAAGCGTGCCAGGGGACGACTGAGCGAGCGGCGGGGCAGCGAGGTCGTTTCACGCCCCCCGTCGATCCCTGCCGCCGGCGGATAAGCCGTGCGTCACACGCACCTCACACAAAATGGGGCTACCGCACCCCCCCGCCTCAAACGCCATGTCCTTTCAAAGGGGAGAATGCATCTGGATCTTAATGCTACTTCACAGACACACATAATAATAAAATACAGTTTGAGCAACAGCCATCGCAGTGTGCTACCACAGAGGCAGGGTAACTGTACGCCACTGAATGGTGAAAGTCAGAAACTGGAAGACCTAGTAGGGACTAATACTGACGTTCTTTTTATTCAAGGAATTCTCCGGACCAGCGGCATCACCCCATGTCTCTGCCACTGACCTCAGATCAGCTCAGCGCTCCAGCGATCTTCCACCAATATCAGCATTCCCCCTGCGTTCTCCAGGGGACACACTGTACCCACTGACTCACCACTGACACCAGTCATATCAGCACTCAATCTGGCTGGGGACCCCGATATAGAGACAGATACTGTGTGTGTGTGTGTGTGTGTGGGTGTGTGTGTGCATGCGTGTGTGTGCATGTGCGTGAGTGCGTGAGTGCGTGTGTGCGTGTGTGTTTGGTCGCACGTACTTCTCCACACACCTGCATGTTGCGTGAGTGTGTGTGTACGCGCAGATGTGGTGTACATACGTGGTTCTGGTGTGTGTGACTGTACTAGTCACCATGAGTGCCTCTTCATTGCCTTTATAAGCCACTGAAAGCTTCATGGAAGGGGGGCTAGCCTGCGCTGACTGAATCTGAATGAATCACTGATCTCTGATCTGTGGACAAACAGAAGAGCAGCTACTCGTGCCATCCCTTCAAACAAGCGGCTGAGCTCAATGATCAGCCAATTATCTCCGCAACTATGAATGACTTGACAAGCAGGACCAGCCTCTGCAGAACAGAGCAGGGATGGAACAGACAGGAGAGGGAGAGAGGGAGAGAAAGAAAGAAAGAAGAGGGGGACAGAAAAGAGAATGAGATAGTCAGAAAGAGAAAGACATATAGGGGGTAGAGGGGAGGGAGACAGGTAGGAGGAGGGGAGAGGGACGGGTGGGGGTGGAGGGGAGAGATATGGGTGGGGGCAGAGGAGAGAGAGGTAGGTGTGGAGGGGAGAGAGAAGTGGAGGGGAGAGGGGTGGGGTGGAGGGGAGAGAGGGGGGGTAGGTGGAGGGGAGAGAGAGAGGTAGGAGAGAGAGGTAGGTGGAGGGGAGAGAGAGGCGGGGGGGAAAGAGCCTGTGAAGTCAGATGAACAGCAACTGTTGCCCAGTTACTCCCGCTGATCGCCTGATCCGCCTGCAGTCTGCATTAGTAACCAGACACCCCGTTCTCTGAGAAATCTTTCACAGGTGGGGTATGAGACAATAAAGTGGAACCGCTCAACACGCTCATCTGAACTCCGACAAGCCTTCCCTCTCCCACTCCTCCTCCCTCTCCCCTCCCCCGCCCCCCCCAGTCCGCCCCCTCCCCCGCCCTCCGGTTCCCAGGGCTCAGGTTTCTGGAGCTCCGCGGCGTGGTGCAGTGCCGCCTCCTGAGAGCCGCAGGGACTCCGATCGCCCAGCAGGGGGAGCAGCAACAGATGACAGTGCCCCCCTCCCCTTACTCCATCTAATCGCCATGGTGACAATATTTCTGCTGCAGAATAGGGATGGGATAGCGGATCCGAGAGGACTGCCTGTGTGTGTGTGTGTGTGTGTGTGTGTGTGAGTGTGAGTGTGAGTGTGAGTGTGTGTGTGTGGGTGTGTGTATGTGTGAGTGTGTGTGTGTGTGTGTGTGTGCATGCGCACCCATGTGTCCCTGACTTCATTGATCCAATTGTGCATTTAATCACACATGTGTAAGACTGGGCATTTATCAACATGTTGTACACTGCAGCAAAAATATTTATATGTGTACCCCTACAGTCAACAATCATAAGATGATGTATCCTTTATTATGAATAAATAAATAAAAGCATAATCACTATTATTAGATAATTACTGTGCTGTTTACTTGATTGAGAGCTGCGCATTGAAAGCCAGGGTACACACAGTCTGCTGGAGCTGCCCGCTAGCTCAGCGGACAGGTCGTACCATTCACCAGCTGAAACATGCTGGTTGTAGGGCTCCCCCCCCCCACCACTTCCATCAATGGTACGCTCCGCACATCAGTCATGCCCAGCCACAAGGCCACTGAGGAGAACCAGCCGGGAGAAAAACCACCGCATCCGTCTCACTGGATCTACTGACAGCACAGCACAGGGGCGTATGAAGCATGGTATGGACACACAAGCATGCGCACGCATGTGCACACGCACACACACACATGCATGCATGCACACGCGCACACACACACCCATGCATGCACATGCACATGCACACACACACACACACACACACACGCATGCATGCACACGCACACACACACACACACACACATGCACATGTACACACACGCACACATGCATGCACATGCACAAACACATGCATGCACGCACACACACACACACACACACACAAAATAAGCCATGCAGACACACATACGATTCCAAACATGCTTTCCTCTGTGGCTGAAAGCAGCGGATTTACTCAGCGAGACTAATGGAGGGCCGGCGGCGGAGTGATAATTATCCTCCGTCTGAGCGCAGACATCCCCTGCTCTTCACCTCTCCAGCTCCGCCCACTCGCGCCCGCGCGCCCGCCGGCCCGAGTCGTGAGTCACACGGCGCCGCTCCGAGCCGCGCCCCCCAGCACGCCGCCGGAATCTCGCGCCGCGCCGCACATCTGACGGTGCGGCCCACGCGTCTCCCTGAGCCTCACCACGGAGACTGGAGGGAAGGAGTGCGGTAACTCCCCCAAAAATAGAGCACAGCGCTCCGCAAAAGCAAAGAGATAACGCCCCGTCCGCCCCTGCCACTGTACCGCACTCTGGTCCTGCCACTCTACCACACTCTGGGTCCTGCCACTCTACCACACTCTGGCCCTGCCACTCTACCACACTCTGGTCCTACCACTCTACCACACTCTGGTCCTGCCACTCTACCGCACTCTGGCCCTGCCACTCTGCCGCACTCTGGTCCTGCCACTCTACCACACTCTGGTCCTGCCACTCTACCACACTCTGGCCCTGCCACTCTACCACACTCTGGTCCTACCACTCTACCACACTCTGGTCCTGCCACTCTACCACACTCTGGTCCTACCACTCTACCACACTCTGGTCCTGCCACTCTACCACACTCTGGCCCTGCCACTCTGCCACACTCTGGGTCCTGCCACTCTACCACACTCTGGTCCTGCCACTCTGCCACACTCTGGCCCTGCCACTCTACCACACTCTGGTCCTGCCACTCTACCACACTCTGGTCCTGCCACTCTACCACACTCTGGTCCTGCCACTCTGCCGCACTCTGGTCCTGCCACTCTACCACACTCTGGTCCTGCCACTCTGCCACACTCTGGCCATGCCACTTGCCGCACTCTGGGTCCTGCACCTACCACATCTGGGTCCTGCCCCCTCTACCACACTCTGGCCCTGCCACTCTACCACACTCTGGCCCTGCCACTCTACCACACTCTGGGCCCTGCCACTCTACTACACTCTGGCCCTGCCACTCTACCACACTCTGGGTCCTGCCACTCTGCCGCACTCTGGGTCCTGACACTCTACCACACTCTGGGTCCTGCCACTCTGCCGCACTCTGGGTCCTGACACTCTACCACACTCTGTTCCTGCCACTCTACCACACTCTGGGTCCTGCCACTCTACCACACTCTGGGTCCTGCCACTCTGCCGCACTCTTATACAAAGGACTACTGCTACTCTTTATAAGAGTAACTGTACCAAGTGTCAATGATCAAGCATTGTTGTACCATCAATTGTCTTCCTCATCACCATTATTATTATTCTTATTATTAACAACAACAATAATAATAATGATTATTATGTTATGCTCGACAGAAGCCCTTCTTTTCAGGATCCTGAGAGACTTACAATACACAGTTTATATTTTACACATTCACTCTCACGGCCCTATAACTATCAGGTAACGAGCACCGCCCTCTACACACGGCACCACAACACCTGGGGGCGGTCCACAAGCGCAGAACATGATGCAGACGCAGCCCACGTGCGGGCTGGGGACCCACTTTTCTTAAAAAGCGCATTCGCACCGCCGTCCCTAACTCCCCACTTAATTAATATAAATCACCATTGCGCCGACGACCGCCGCAATCGAAAACCCGCCAATGCCGCGCTCGCGTTCCCATCGACACCCCGGGGTTTCCGACCCGACGAGCGATAGACACGCAGCGGCAAACCGACAGGCAAAACGTCGGGGGAGGGGACGAGTTCAGCCCCGCCCCCTTAGACGCAAAATTATGCCACGCAAAGACAGCCCCGCCCTGTCCTTCGCCCCGAACAGCACGGGACAGCAGTCCCGGATCGCTGCCTTCCTTCCCACGGAGGAACTACCCTACGGAATACTCTTAAAATGGGATCATCTCAGCTTGGGAAGCACGGAAACAAATGTGTTACAAATACAGAGCTGCCTGTGCATTAGAGCCTCCCCTCCCCTCCCCTCCCTCCTCCCCCCCATCTGAGGAAACCAGACCACCTTGCATAACTTCACCCCCCCTAACCCAGCACAAATCAGGAACAATGTTTAGCCTGACTGAGCAAGAACGACACCGACCGTTGAAGAAGAAAAAAATAAAAACGACAAAATAATTCCCTCCCTGCCCTCTTCCCAGCACACACAAACACATTTGCTGCCATCATTCGACCCCTGCATTTGAGCTTCAGTGGGGCTTCGATCAAAGACAGACCACAGATTCTCGAGCCGAACCAGACTGTCAGCTCCGTGTTCTCAACATTCAAAGTTCCTTCTTTCCAACTGACGTGGCAGAAATTTGAGATGCCTCAAATTTGTCCAGCTCACGTCATCTTAATTCTCGTGACGAGACAGGCAAGGGCAACACAAACAACAAAAAAAGACCTTTGTGTGGTCTGAATGCTCATAGAAAAGAATGGTCAAGGCATTCTTTTCTATGAGCATTCCGACACCACATCATACCATCTGGTTACCATAAAAATCTGTGCACACACCCCTTTTGACTTCACTCCCATAAAACAGCCACACTAGTTACACAAAAAACGGCAGGCCCTTTTTGACCCTTGACCCCCCGGTGGCTCACCTGCATCTCCTCCTCCCCGTACTTGGAGGGGCTCCCCAACAACAGCCACACAGGCTTTTTTTTTTTTTTTTTACCTTTCACCCCCCCGGTGGCTCACCTGCATTTCCTTCTCCCCGTACTTCGAGGGGTTCTTGCTGCCCTGGCTCTTGCGCCTCAGCTTCTTCAGCTCGGCCTGGCACTTCTCCAGACTCTCCCCTTTGCTCTTGTGCTCCATCTGGTACTTCTTCAGCGCCGCCTGTGGGGGGCAGCAGAGAGTCGTTACCCTCAGAGCCATGTCTCGCAAAAGCGTCATAGGTCACACTACAGTCAGCCCTCTCAATATGGCAGCACGAGCGTCTTGAAGTAAGGTTCTTGCGTTCGCGACTTCCTTCGAGACGCTTAACTTTCATTCACGCCGATAATACAGGGGATAGAGATAGTCATTCAGCAGTGAGACCTGCCACTATGCGGCATTTCCTGGCAGCGTTAAAGGGTTCCAAATGATGGCCAGCAGGAAGTAAATTTGAATTTCTGAGACTGCGGCTGCCAAGACAATTTACAGCAATTCAACCAGGAACCAGGCTGTAGGCATCCTTCAAATTAAAATTCATGAACAACTGCCTATCCAAGAATTCTGGCATGGAATCTTCGGATATTTTACCGCTGATGCAGTGTCTCTGACACGTTATTGATTGACTAGCACCGCAGAAAAGAGGGGGTCACTCCCAGGGCATTCTGGGAACTTAAGTGAACCAGAATGCCCTTCCAGGAACTGCCAAAATCTGAGCTGTGTGTGCTATAGATGGCGTTGTGGCTTTGTTGTATCTTGCACCTATAAAGCAGTGATATCATATAGTTGAATAACCGGAACATACAATTATAAAGCATGGTCCAAACAGTCTTTTGAAAACACAAACGTCATACGGCAGAAGTAGCAAGATCTCACTTGTCAGAAAATAAGCAGCTAGGAAGAGACCCAGATGTCTTTGCTCTGGCCGCAAATGCATTCCAAAAAATTAATATTAATAATCCATGACACTGCACTGCAGTGTGTTTGCCCAACCGAAACATTGGGGATTTCAGGACCGTGTCCAAGAAAAAGGCTTTGAAATGACTGCTGCGATTCCAAGTGCCCTAAAAATATGTTTATGTGACATTCTCATTGCTCTTCGTTAGTTTTCTTTCAATCTGCTAAAATGGTTCATAATCCAACAGTGCGCAATTCAACCCCGATGCCCCACCCAAACACACACACACACACACACACACAAATACATACACCACATACACACACACACAGATAGACACACAGGAGGGCCTTGTGAGAAAATAAGAAGAGAAGGAGGAGGAGAAAAGTCTGTGTGCTTTAATGGAAAAGTCAGAAATCCCCTGTTTGCCATGTGACCACACCATAAAGACAAAGAGATAAACCTCATCCTTCACAAGGAGGTCTGTGTGCTTAAAGGCAGAATATGGTGTGAATTGCCAGGGCAGTCATTTTAACTTTGCCTGGTTCGTTTTCGCTAGTGTTTGTGAATATTTGTGTTGGCCTGTTCACCAGGGAAGTCGCTGAAAGACAGTGAAACTGCCTCGTCGCAGTTTGAATTTATATTAACGAAAAGAAAAAAAAACGGCTGATTATTTCCCCCGCTTGTCTTTTCAATGAGCTGCTGTTGCCAGCCAGCAACAGTCATTCTTCATTTGGTATCTGTTCTCTAGATGCCACTGCATTGTGTATCGGTACAGCAAACAGCCCCACTGGGGAGCTGTTGAGTAATGCACTTTCTGCTGTGCCGCTTATCCACAAACTGCATCTTCAGCTGATGATAGCGCGAGTGAAATATGCAGACAGGTAAACCGAGGTGAAGGAATAATTTGAAAAACAGGTGGAGGCATATCAGGAAATGGGCGGGGACAGTCTCAGATGACTGAGCTGGCCAGAGGTTCCTCCCACGGTTTCTTCCTGCAAGCCTTCATGGGAGTTTCTCGGTTGCTGCCATTGGCTCTGGCTCGCTTTGGGGGGAGTTTTAGGGTTTTAGGTCCTAGGCCAGGGTATACTGTGAAGCACATTGTGACAAATGTGCTAAATAAAAAAATTCAGGTGACAAAAAATTCAGACTCAGGTGACAAATCAGGAAATGGGTGGAGACAGTCTCAGGTGCCAGATCAGGAAAGGGGCGGAGCCAGTCTCAGGTGCCAGATCAGGAAAGGGGCGGAGACAGGTAAATTCAGGTGAGTGAGGCAGGTAACTCACCGTCAGGTAGCGGGCGTCCAGCTCAACTTTTTTCTCCAGCTCCGTCAGCAGCTCATTGTGGAACGACTTGAGCTGGAGGGAAAGATGGAAGCAAGTTCAGCTTCACCGAGCAGTGGGGTGGGAAGAAAGCCAGGCATTCATTTACATACAAGCAACCAAACAGCCAAACTCGTACAGACACACGTAGACATACACAAACATGCACGCACGCACACACGCACGCACGCATGCACGCACGCACACGCGCACATGCACACGCACACGCACACACACACAAGCACACACGGGCGCACACACACGTGCGCACAAACAAAAAATATTAAGCCTTGTTTTGTATGCATGTTCCCTTCACAGCACAGGCCATGGTAGCCTTCAAGCAAAGGTTAACCCAAACTCCTTCATCAGTGAAACATCAACCAGGATAAAGGGACACCACAGTAAACGTGTCAGCGAAGCTTCCTGCTTCCTGTGAACCAACGTGGATAACAATGGCTGATTAGCAAACAGTTTGTAAAGCATTCTAATCACATCACCTAAATCATTGTTTGCTAATGTAAAGTGACTGGACCGTACACATAGGGCTACTGTATCCGGGGAAACCACATTCTGATTTGACAGACAGCATCAGGGCATCATTTGAACAAGCTGGAACAAGGAGTGTCACTGGGTTTCCGCCAAGGACAAAGCAAGCGATCAGGAAGGCGTAATCCTGTGCACATAAAACCACATGCAACTGAACTGAAGGGCTGGCTTCAATGCTGGAGCAGTGACTCAGTGTGGGAATGTCTTCAAGACCCACCAAAAGGCATTTTCAATTGTGTTTGTGTAATAATTTATTTTTTAAAACCAAACCAACAGGTCTCTCTTTGCCTAGGACTAAAGCTAATTCTACTGAAAGGGTTCCTTGAAAGGGTTTTTATGGTCGCTTTTTTTCTTTTCTTTTTTTTGCTTAGGGTTTTTCCTGTTTGTTCAAGCACAGTTTCAGATAAGTACGTCTGTCACTTTCACCGACTGCATATTTGTGACAACCTCCCCGTTACACGTGACATATTTTTTTTCCAAAATGTCCTAGAGAGATTTAGTGGCAAATCTCTGTGACGCACACCAGCAACTAAATGCAGTTTAACTGTGCAGTGTGCTGTAGGCAAATGTGTCCTTTTTATGAACATAGTTTTCCAAGGGGTGCTGGAGAAAGATAAAATAAAAAAAAATCAGTGTTTCCAATCTGGGTAACGGAGTCCAGGGCTCTAACAACTACACTGCAACCCTCGATGACACAGGCACGCACCATATCTTCCAGCTGCACCTGGATCTGCCTGTGGACTTCAGCCATCTGAAACAGGACATCCCCTGGAGAGAGAACAGACGAGAACCAAATGAACAAAAACAAACAAAAGACATTGGGGGGGAAAGAGTGGGAAAAAAAGAGAGAAAGAGAAAGACAGAGGATGTATAGAAAAAGAGAGACAGAAAGACAGAGAACAGAGAAAAAGACCTGCAATCACCACCCCGCCCCCTCCCACTTTCCTGGGGCTTGTTAGATTCACCAACGTGCAAGAGGACCATGCAGTCACACACAAACAAACACGCACAGACACAGAGGACACAACCCAGGAGGCCAGGACGAAGAGGAGGGGGAGGAAGGGGGCAAGACGCGGGACAAGATGGAACATCGATCAAATGGAAAAGATAACACATTCAACGATTCAAAAACCACGGCGACAAATATGACACGACAAATATGAGGAACAAAATCTTTTTTAAAAGCAGGAAGAAGCTGATCGAGGTCACAAACATAAAGACGAAATGAAATCATACAAGGAATCAAAAGATCTCTCTGAAACAAAAGGGAGGACTTGATTCCCGAGCTGACGCAAACTGCGGGGTTTTCGAAAAAGAATCAAATAAGATATCGGTCAAAGTTTCGGTTCCGTAATTCTTCACGAGAGAATCGTAACACAGCAAACCAAAACAAAACAAAAAAAAAAACAAAACAGAACGGAAAGGGAGAGAAAGAGAGAAAAAGAAAAGAGAAAGAAATAGGAGCGATAGCCATGCAGCCAGGGTGAGATGTGTGTGGGTTTCAGGATACCTACATGCTGCTTCTTCTGAATGTGCAATGCGTTGTAAAAGAGGAACAAAAGATCGAGATTGAGCAGAGAACATAGCAAACACAGACCTGAAGAGACGAAAACGAACACAGGAAGTCCCTCGACACAGTCAGACCCCTTCAATAAGAACCCAAGAGGTGGGCAACACAGACCCATCGCCCCCCCCCCCCCCACTCCCAGCTCCCGCCCCACCCCCATCCTTTCCCACCGTTCCCCGCCCTGCCCCGCCCCGCCCCGCCCCTCGGGCGATGACGGCCGACCCACGTTTGTTGGGGGTGCCCCCACCTTCCCGATAAAAAGCTGAAGCTGAAGAGAGGGGGAAAATGTATCGATGTCGCTATAACAGGCCTGACCGTACGGTGTGTGCCAAAGCAAGTGCCACAGATGTGATGTGAGGTCTCCGAGAAAGTCTGTGGGTGTATACACGTGCGTACGTGTGAGTGTGTGTGTGTGTGTGCATGTGTATACGTGTGTGCGTGTCCGCATGCGTATACGTGTGTGCGCGTGTGTCTGTTTGTGTGCGTGTCCGCATGCGTATACGTGTGTGTGCGCGTGTGTCTGTTTGTGTGGGTGTCTGTATACGCGCGTGCATATGTGTCAGTGTGTGCGCGTGTCTGCATGTGTGTGTGCACGTGCACGCACGGGTGTGTGAGTAATAGGGGAGGGCAGCATGCCTTGCCAGGGCACGTGCTTACCCTAAAGTAGCGGGGACCCAGGACACCGCGGGGTCACATGCCCTCTGCAGACATGCTGCTTCCTTCACATTTACACGTCACCTATTCAAGCTATCAGCCATACTCGCACTGCAAAAAGCAAGCGCGAGATATTCTCACAAACAGAGGCTGAAAGGGCTGGTTCAGTGGCGGTATTCAATCGAGCCCCGCCCCCTCGGACAGACGGGGAGCAGCCAGGGTCCACAGTGAGGCGAGTGCGGCGTGGAGGCGAGCGAGGCGGGATGGCTGAAGGTTCGAGGCTCGTGCGCACAGTGGGGCAGCGGTACGAGGAGCAGCGCTCAGCCGTACCCAGCTGTGCAAATGGCACCCCCGCTGGCCTACATAAGGAAGCCTGCGCGTCTAAATAATGCATGAACACAATCACATCGGAGACTGGAGGTAAGATGGGGGATGGGTTCGCTTAGGAGATGTTAAAACCCCTGCTCTTCCAACCCCCCCCCACCACCAACTAAAACACAGGCTCTCCCATACAACCCTGTCACTCCCTCCCTTCCCTTGGTACAGCCCCACCCAGCCCAAATTCTAATTTAAAACTGAGTGCGTAGAAAGGACACACTCTGTACTGCACAGGGAACAGACTCTCAGTGCGTTAACAGAACAGACTCGGTGCGTCGCTGATCACCCGCCTCTGCCTCCTTCAAACAAGACGACTGAACCGCTTAGCGACAGTCAGAACAGAACAGTCACTCAGGCTTATAGCTCTGACTCCAGCGCTGTATGCTCCTGGACCTCCAACCAAAGAGGCTCCCCATTAATAAACAAACGCTCCCCTGCGCACTTCAGTCCTTCGAATTGTAAACCGATTTTTTTTTTGTTCTGTTCTCCTGCTCCTTTTTTTCTGCTCGTAAGAAAGGCTGTGAAAAATCTTGATAGCCCACACAGAATCTTGGGCGGAGCCCTTACCGTTGCAGCCTTGAGCGAGGAACAGAACCTGGCTGGCTCCGGTGAACACCCAAGCTTAACAAACAGATCATTTTGGAAAGTGCGGGCTGAATTATGTTGCCATGGCGAAGGAGGTCTGCCGCGGCAAATAAGCGCCGTGATGCAACAACAGCGCCGATTGCGACAGCGTTCGCTGAAGGGCGCCCGAGTCCTGCCAAAGCAAGTGGGCCGTCAGGTTCTCAAGTCGTCATCGACAGGTCAGCACGAGAACGAAAGACGTCAGCCGACCGGCCAAGCTTTCCTATTATTCGACAACGGCCTCGAGGCCTTCCTGTTGATTCTAGCCTCCGCCGTTTCTGGAGCCGCTCATTCAGAAACTTGAGCAGCGGGAGGGCTGCAGCGTTCCCTTTCCTGAATTAAACAAAAGAGCCAGATTAGGGGGAACTCGCTTCAGCTGAAGAGTGACACGGCTGAATGTCAACAGGAAGTGGCTCACAGACGCTGTACTTGGAAGGCATTCCTGAAAGCGGGCCAGATTCCGTCTGACATCCGCGCGGAGTGGGCTTCCTAAAACCGTGCCACTGACGGCACAACACAAAATCCTTTTTCACTCTCTCTCTCTCAAAAAACATGAAACACACACACGCACAGATGGGAGGAAAAAAAACCACAAGGGCAGTTTCCCTCTGACTCTCTCCCTCACGCAGATGTGTACACAGAAACCCACGCACATACGCAAACACACATACGCACACACACACACACGCACACACACACAGGCACACACACGCACACACACACGCACGCACACACACACACACACACACATAGCGAACGCCGCGGGTGTGTGATGAAAGGGCTTGTCCAGGCACAGAGTCAGCTCAGGTAGGACCTGTCGCTGACTCATCAGAAAGGCCGGGCTTCACCCCTTCCAGCCACGCCCGTGAGCCACGTCCTGGGCCGAGCGGCCCAGCGAGACTGCGGCGACGCATGCCTGCGCACGCATGCCCGTGCATGCATGCCGGCGCGTAGCCCCGGAGCGTGAGAGACACACAGACGCTCCTGGAACTCCTTCTCCGTGGGAGAACTTCTCACCCAGAACCCGTGGCTCTCCTTTTTTTTTTACGGCAGCCCATTAGAGAACCGGAGTGGAGCTGAGACCCACACTGACCGCGCCTCTCAGCCCGTCAGACCAGGAAGTCAGATCCGCGGAGTGGAAGTGCGGTGCGGTGCGGTGCGGTCGGGGGTGGGAATGAGTCACCGGGCAAAGGTTGCGCACGCGCATTGCTGCGGGTGCTGTCATAGCGACGGCGGAATGTTTGTTCCCGTTGCTAAGGACTGGGAACCGGAGCTTGTGGGAAGGCTGCGGCACAGTCTGGTGTTAAGCTGACGCGCAGACGGAGGGGGGGGGGAGGCAGTCATCGGATCCGGTAACCAGCCGGCCCGAGTGACCCCACCCCCAGTCGCGGCGCACAGCGATGACGCACTCAGTGAAGGAGGAGTTGTTGCCGGGTGGCGACGGCGAACGAGAGCTGAGCGCGCGGCCGCGATGGCGGACATGTGGGCCGCGGCGCGAGAGCTCGAGCGCAAACAAACCCAGATAATCCCCCTCAAAGCCGAGGGGATCAGGGCGGGGCAGGGATTGTCCCTGAAGGTCAGCTCGGCGTCCCCCCCCCCGCAGTGGAACATAGTCTCTTTCTATCCACTTAAAAACAACAGCCACTCCCTCCCCCCACCAGGTAACGCGCCTACAATCAGCCTTTTGGGGCAGGGGGGGCGGGGGGGGAAGTGTGCTGATTAAGCAGGGCGTCAAGGTGACGGCCGACCGCAAGCGCACGTCTGGACCCCAGCCAAGGTCGCGCGACCCCACTGAGCGCCTCTGTGCAGTGATGTCACCACCGCCCCGACAGCTGCTCATAAGGTCAAAGGCCATCGGTTATCCGAACGTCGGCGCTACCGGAAAAAAACGAACTCACCGTCACGGCAGCCATTTCAGCTTCGTCCGTCACTCTGTACTCAAGTGGCTGCTTTACCGTAATCTGGATTAGCACCGAGAGCGTTGAGTCGCGCGCCGGCGCGCTCAACACCCCGTCTCGTTCACCTGCGGCCGCGTCCAATCGCCACGCGCCGTTATGGAGTGCCTCCGTCAGGCGTGCTCCAGCGCTTCACCCGTTACAGTCGCTTCTGTCCAGAGCGACTGGCGTGGGAGAGCAGAAAATCTACGCCAGAGACAGCCCGCCGTGCGTTGGTTAAAAAAAGGCGGACGTTGAACGGACGGGCCGGTGCGTGCCAAAGCCTGGCCTACGTCCAACGACCTCTGAGCCCAGCAGCGAGAGCGCCCCAGAGGGACGGACTCGCCGGTACCTCCGCGGTACATAAAGCCTGCGTTTCAGCTGGTCTCATATCTCAACCCAACATCCCAGGCTCAGAAACATGTGCGTCCCCCGAGATAAAGATGTTCCAATGCTCGCTTTTAAGGGGTGTGTGTGTGCGTGTGTGTGCGTGTGTGTGTGCGTGCGTGTGTGCGCGCATTCACGTGTGTGTGTGTGAGAGGGGAACATGCCTGTGTGGTTGGAATAACCGTGGGAGTCAGCTGGGCGAGTAGGAGTGTGTCGAGGTTGCGCACCCCACTCACGCGCACACACACACACACACGACCAGTGAGGCCATTCTCGGATTCGGCGCGGGGGAACAGACGACACCGTTCGGCTAATTAAAATAATCGCCGCCACCGCCATTCATCATAATCATAACCATCGCAAAACACCACGTGGCCTTCCTCCTAATCCTCCTCCTCCTCCTCCTCCTCCCCCCCTGTGGGAACTGAAGGTGTGTTTCTCCGTTACTCTGTTCTGCTGATCCAAGCTTTTTTTTTCCTTTTTCTCCCCCGCTGCGGTGCAAACGCTCTTATTAAGGCGCTTGATCTACGACAGCAGTGCGGCTTTCTGCTGGAAACCCCTTTTTCCCGCCTCCCTCTTCCTTTTAATTAAGAATTAAACTCAAAGTCCAGCTTGGAAACTTTTGGGAGAGAGGCAGGGGGGAGAAGGAGCGCTCACGCTGGCGTCGGGTAACAGGGACGCCCGCTACCCACCTCCCCGCGGAAACGCGCGTGAGGTCAGCCTCCGCCCTCCATGGGAATTTTTCCGTTTCCAAAAACAGGAACTCTAGACTCACTTCCCGAGCAGTTGAAGAGCATGCCGGGGGAACCAGGGCAGGCGGAGAGGCAGCCGACCAGACCGTGTGAGAAACGGACCGGGGACAGAGGCCGGGGACTTACAGGCCCTTATGACACACCGTTTCACACCTCTCTAAGCCAGAGGGATTTCACAGACATGTGTAAACAGTAATGAATGTGCACTGGCTTTGTGTGTGTGCGTGCGTGTCTGTGTGTGTGTGTGTGTGTGTGTGTGTGTAAGAGTGCGTATTTGTATGAGTGTGTGTGTGTGTGTGTGTGTGTGGTGCATGGGTGTGTGTGTGTGAGTGTGTGTGTGTGTGTACGAGTGCGTGTGTGCGGGTGGGTGTGTGTGTGTGTGTGTGTGTATAAGTGTGTGTGCGGGTGGGTGTGTGTGTGTGTGTGTGTAGGTGTGTGTGTGTGTGTATAAGTGTGTGTGCGGGTGGGTGTGTGTGTGTGTGTGTGGGTGTGTATGTGTGTGTATAAGTGTGTGTGCGCGTGCGTGTGTGTGTGTGTGTAGGTGGCGCAGCCCCCTGGCATCCTGTCTGTACAGAGTCAGTGTGGAACGCTGATCTCCTGCAGGCTTGTCTCTGGCCAGCATACAGCAGCACGTCTCCTCTGCCTGCAAATTACCCCCGGGAGGAACACTGAGATTTTCAGCTTGACTGCTGTTCAGTAATGTATGCAATTATCTCTGGTTCCAGCACTCTCCTCTCCTCAAGGCCTCCGTCTACCCTCATGTTCACACTATCACAGCTGCAGCGAGAAGGTGAAATTATCTATCAGGAGACTAAAGGATCTCTGTGAGGAGACTAGAGGATCTCTCTTGGAGGAGACCAAATGATCTCTGAGGACACTAAAGGATCACACTGCGAGGCTACAGGATCTCTCTGTGAGGAGATCTATCACTGAGTACGCAAAATGATCTCTGTATGGTGGGTAAAGATCTTTGTGATATCCTTGAGCAGTGATTTGGGTAGAGATTAAAGCGCTATTTCTAAGACACGACACAGTAGAATTTACAAGCACAAACCAAATACAGTTTGTTTCACCAAATACAGGGCCAATACCCACAATCCTTCAGCTTTAAAGCTGGGGAGCCCTGCACTAGCATGCATGGACTTGGTTTTCAACTGAACCCACAAAACATGTAAACGCAACCCAGAGCCCGCCCCCCCCCCCCCCCCCCCCTTTGCCAAGAGAGCCGTAACCGTGGGAAACTTAAGCGTGCAAACGTGTGATAAACAGCAGCTTGGCTCGGCCGCGAAAAGCATCGCTATTACCGTCGCCGCTGGCACCGAGGACGATTAGCCCAAGACACTGTTTTTTTTCCCCCCATTGAGACGCGTTTGTGTTTGTTTTGCTTGTTAAAGCCGCGTTTCCACCGCAGGAACTATACCCCGGAACTAGGAACCTTTTGAGGAACTCAGTGCGTTTCCACCGCAGGAACTAGGGTCTAAATTTAGTTCTGGGGGCTTTGTTTTACCCCCCAAAACGTTCCTGCTCGGGGGGTAGTACTTTCCGAAAGTACAGGAACCTTTTGGGTGGAGCTTGCAGCGCTGAACATTTCTGATTGGTCGAGTACTCGTAGCTTTTGTGTTGTATTAATTTTCCGCCATTACCCGCCATGTTTGAAAATATGCAGCGCAAACCAATTTATTTTCATAATAACTTCAAATCAAACTTGTATGTTATGCGGCGCAGTAGCCTACTTTTGGTTATAACCTGTCAACGTCTTGGAATTATAACGTGTGCTCTTCTGTTCTTTTCTTGCTTTAGTATTCGTTTTATAAAATGCTAAGCATTCGTGCTGGGACAGCATATTACGTAGGCTACCAAAACATTCAAACGGATTAATTCGGTTGCTGAATATTTTCTTCCGGATTTTCTTTGTTAGCCCGTTGTAATTGACTCAAAACGTTTGATACAGTTATGTGAGGTATGCGGTAGTTCTGCATAATTAACATTGGTGATACAGTACAAGCAAACTGGAAATCACCTTCCGCACTTTTATCCGGATAAAATAACAGGTTAATTCTAGTAATCTTCCCTTTAGCTTTTTCAGACTGCCGTAATTTTACTCAATTTTACTGCCATTTTTCAATTCCACGAAAAGACCAGGAAGACTATGGACTCATTTATGGTGCATGGTTCGCATCTGGAGGGCACACGTCGCTGCTCGGCTAGCAGTAACTTCGAAGGAAAGCAAACGGTGGCTGTACCACTACTAATTTACATTTTCACGCAAGTCCGAGTTTTCGTTCTATTCTTGTCATTTTGCGATTAGCCTATATGGAATTGACGACGAGAAAGTAATAAAACAGCTAATTGTTTACAACGTGTGCATGTTTCTGCTGTTAATGAATGTGTTTGAGAGGATATATGAAAATCAATAAATACAAAAGTAACCATATATAGTCATTGTTGGTAACCCGTTGTATATAAGTGGAATAAACCCCTCCGGGCTGTCCCGGTTATTAGAAAATAATGTAGGCTACTTCGGTGGTAGTATGGGGTTACAGAAGAACTCATATGACAGATGGACCGACGACAACGTCAGTGGGCTAATTTACCTAATCTTCGCGGTACTTTAGACCCCGGTGGAAACGCAGACAACCATTGGCTGAAGGAACCTTTTAGTTCCTGGTAAAGTAGTTCCTGGGACTGAAAGTTCCGGGTAATTTCGGTGGAAACGCGGCTTAAGACTATCATGCGCAGACACCACCAGGTGTGAAAGTGGTCCCCTTTCGAAAGACATGGAGTGGGGGGTGGGGGTTGGCGGGGGGGGGGGGGAGAGAAACAGCAGCCGGAGAGGGCGAGGGTGAGGACGGGAGCACGGGGATTTTCGATTGTCAGTCACGTCGGTCAGAATGCTGAGAAGTGCTCAATTACTGGTGCTAGACGGAGGTGCAGGCAGCGGTTATGCTGAGGAAAGGGCGAACTGGGTACAGTATGACATCGACGGCCACCGTCAAGCCTGACACACTGAACAGGCAGACACTGTTCTCAGATCAGCCGTACCGAAGAACTCGCCATGTCACTCCCATGGCAGAACCACCGTAGCAGCTGTACATGCTGAACACATCATACAGGGCCTCCCCGCCCCCACAAACGCCTCCATTTTGTGAGAGAGAGAGAGAGAGAGAGCGAGAGAGAGAGAGAGAGAGAAACGGATTGCGCACGGCGGACTCTGCATTCATGAGGTGCTGACAGAGAAATGACTGGAAACGTCTGGCACAATAAAAAAGGACAAAGACTTAGCTTCATGAATAATAATAAAAGCAGAAATTGCTTTCTCTCTTTCTCGCTCTCGGTCTCTTGCTATCTCTCTCTCTCTCTCTCTCGCTCTCTCGCTCTCTCGCTCTCCTTGCTCTCTTTCTCTCGTCTTCCCTGACTGCCTTCAGCGTTCTTGCGTGGTTCTGCTGGGCCTGACAAGGACCTATTCAGTCACAGAGAATGAAATCACACTCTTTAAGGAGATAGATTTCTCCCAGCATTCAACGGCAGAGCAGGGCAGCCATCACACTGTCACAGTAATTTGGATGAAAGTGGGTATAATGTGAGTCAGACACAGAGAGCACTGATATGCTTCATTCCCACAGCCCCAGCTCCGTGTGATTGGTTTCATGTTCACTCACGCACATCATCACCCGACGGCTCTACAGCCCCGGTCCAGAGCCAAACCGAATCAGCCACTAAGCCCCGCCTCTCCCCAAACCGAGTCAGCCACTAAGCCCCGCCTCTTCCCAAACCGAATCAGCCACTAAGCCCCGCCTCTCCCCAAACCAAGTCAGCCACTAAGCCCCGCCTCTCCCCAAACCGAGTCAGCCACTAAGCCCCGCCTCTCCCCAAACCGAGTCAGCCACTAAGCCCGCCTCTCCCCAAACCAAATCAGTCACTAAGCCCCTCCCCTCCCCAAACCAAATCAGTCACTAAGCCCCGCCTCTCCCCAAACCGAGTCAGCCACTAAGCCCCGCCTCTCCCCAAACCGAGTCAGCCACTAAGCCCCGCCTCTCCCCAAACCAAATCAGTCACTAAGCCCCGCCTCTCCCCAAACCGAGTCAGCCACTAAGCCCCGCCTCTCCCCAAACCGAATCAGCCACTAAGCCCCGCCTCTCCCCAAACCGAATCAGCCACTAAGCCCCGCCTCTCCCCAAACCGAATCAGTCCACTAAGCCCCGCCTCTCCCCAGACCGAATCAGCCACTAAGCCCCGCCTCTCCCCAAACCGAGTCAGCCACTAAGACCCACCCCTCCTTGAACGCCATTAGTCACCAAGCCACACCTCTCACAAAAACAAATCAGTCACCAAGCCACACGCCTCCACAAACCGAATCAGTCATGAAGGCCCGTCCCAACCCAAACCACAAAAACCACCAAATCCCACCCCTTCCGAAACCATGACAGTCACTGTCCCACGCCCATCTTCAAATCACAACAGTTAAGCACCGTGACCCCTCCTGAAAGGCCAACAGCTGCCAGGATTGGGCCAATCCGTAAGAGTGAGCTATGCGTGTGCAGTGCTAACGCTCATCGTGTAACGGGACACATCGCAGAGTGAAAGAGGCGGGCGGGCACTCATTGCCGGGGAGGGAGGTGCTTGGGGTATTTCGGGGAATGCGAAAGAGAAATGTGCTAGACTGCAAAGTGCTCGGAGGCAGAAGACAAACACACAGTCTGATATGAGCAGACATTACACTGGGACTAAAGCAGGAAGAGAATGATGAACAGAAGCAAACGATGCCATAACAAATATCACAAATATCCATATGGACATAGGGGCCAGCAATAATGCACTGACTGTGTGTGTGTGTGTGCATGCGTGTGTGTGTGTGTGCTGTGTGTTTGTGTGTGTGTGTGTGCGCATGTGCAGTGTGCCTAGTAACATGCTACCTCTGTGTGGATGTGTGCTCGTACTTGTGTAGTGTGTGTGTGTCATAGTCTGTGTGTGTGCGTGTGTGTGTGTGTGTGTGTGCGCGTGTGTGCGTGTGTGTTCGTGCGTGGGTGAGTGCGTGCGTGTGTGTGAGAGTGCGTGCGCGTGTGTGTGAATGCGTGCGCGTGTTTGTTGGAGACTGCTCCTGCTTAGGTCTTGGCCACATCCCCGCACCCCCGACAACCCTTTCTTGAATTCCCCACTCCACCCACTAAGGGCGCATTCAAAGACTCACCAAGATCCTTTGCGCCTTGACTCTCACTGGCCAGCTCGCCCATCCGCACCAGCGCGTCGAAGTAGCCCTTCGCTGCGAACGTCACACCTGGAAACACGAAGGCATTGGGTGAGAGATCGGTTAAGCATCCAATCACAGGTCATAGGAGGATGGCAGCCAATCACACATCACAAGAGGATGGCAGCAAACAACAGTCCCCATCCCTCAATCCTGTGGTTCATAGTCCTCATCTACCAATTGCCTTCTAATTGCAGGATGCCGATTACCATATAATCCACCACATCGAAGTAGCCAAACTAAACAGTCACATTTTGGAGATCAATTACTACAGAAATGTTGATTGACCATAGAGAAGCTGTTCTCAATTCTAGTCCTGCAGCTCTCCAGGAGAGTTAAGACGTCAGTTACCACAGACATACCATAAATGGAGCTATATTGACGGACCCTATGGTTCAAGCCTACAACCATCGATTTCAGAATGAATCTCTCTAGTTACAAAGCCCATTACAACAGACTTAGCTATTGATACTACTGTCACGGCAGTATGAAAGACAGCCTTGGCCGCAAGCAGGAATGAGCAAGGCAGAGCTGACCTCTACAAATTCATGAGGGGTCACACAAGATAGCCTACACCTTATGCTCTGGAAGCCATTCTCATGGGGACGAGAATGTTTCAGCAGCGAGGAGCATGACCTTCTGTTCTCCAACAGAAGTGTGCAGGGGTATGTACTGTAGCGCAGGTGAAGTGCGTAGGGGTATGTACTGTAGCGCAGGTGAAGTGTGTAGGGGTATGTACTGTAGCGCAGGTGAAGTGCGTAGGGGTATGTACTGTAGCGCAGGTGAAGTGCGTAGGTGTATGTACAGTAGCACAGGTGAAGTGTGTAGGTGTATGTACTGTAGCGCAGGTGAAGTGCGTAGGGGTATGTACTGTAGAACAGGTGAAGTGTGTAGGTGTATGTTCTGTAGTGCAGGTGAAGTGTGTAGGTGCATGTTCTGTAGCCCAGGTGAAGTGTGTAAGTGCATGTTCTGTAGCGCAGGTGAAGTGTGCAGGTGTATGTACGTACTGTAGCCCAGGTGAAGTGTGCAGGTGTATGTACCTACTGTAGCGCAGGTGAAGTGGGTAGGTGTATGTACTGTAGCACAGGTGAAGTGTGTAAGTGCATGTACTGTAGCGCAGGTGAAGTGGGTAGGTGTATGTACTGTAGCACAGGTGAAGTGCGTAGATACATGCGCTCTAATGCGACTCAAACACAGTGACTCTACATGGCAACCAAATCTCATAAGAAAGATTAAGTCTGGTACAGTCAGGCTGGCCTTGGCATTCAGCAGAAGAGAACTCAGGACTCAGACAACAGGCTGAACCTGGGGTTGACTTCCTAAAGCTGATTTACATACATTTAATCTGATTCTTTGAGTACTGCAGAAGGGCGTTTCATTTCAGACGCATGAAGTTGTATTAAGGCTACAACGGGATAACACTTCCTTATCCATAAATCAATAAAAAAAAGCACCCAGAATGATGAACTATTCAAATGAATTGGTGTGATAGATCATTTTTTGAAAAAAAACAAAAACAAGAATCGCACCTAGGCTCTGTCCCTTTAAGACAGCCGTGACCTGAATAACCCCCCCCACCTGCTCCAAATAAACTCTAGACTCCGATGGGCCTAACATTTTAAACCCCCCCCCCCTCCTCAGCTGCCAGCGAACAGACACACACAAACAATCACAAGTGCCACAACGTAAGAGAACTGAAAATGTTTTTTTTTGTTGTTATTGTTTCTATTTTTTTTTTTTTGCTTGAGCTAGCTAGGTGCAGTCGGTTGCTAAGGTTTTCCCGCCTGATCTCCAAAGCACGGTGGCCATATTTACAGCCTGGCAGCTCCTCAAGAGTCTTTTCTTCCCTAAATCACAGGCCTGCAACACGAGCCCACACCGGCCCTCGTGACTGAGCGCCGTTCCTACTCTGTGAGGCAGATTAGATGAAAAACAGGGCCTTCGGTACAGACGCACCAATTACCCGGGGGCCGGTAAACTCATCTAATAAAGAGAAAATGAAATCTGGAAATGCTGAAATATTCAGTAATGAGCACTTATAACAGCAAAATGACTCAACATGATTACAGGGCCCTTCATACCTTATCAAACAAAAATGCACAGACACATACGCAGACAGACCACAGATATGTCCCTGAGGTTTGTGTATATAAAAACACAACAGACATAAACCCACACAAAAAACACACGTTCTTTCTACAAACATCTAAAGTCATACACATACACTCTCGCTCTCCTACACAAAGGGACACACAAACTGACACACAGAGACACAAATACAAGCACAGACACACACCCACAGACACACAAATCACACATAGATAAAGCAAAACCTCTGACACCTTTTGACCCACATATAACAAAACGGGATCTGTCACTACCTCCCACAATGCACCAGGCTGCAGGCCACGGTGACCTAAACAATGGACTTTTCCCACACAAAGTATAAAGATTACATGTAACACTAACAAGAACACATAACTGACTGCATGTATGCATCACTTTACATCTCACGATCTGAAACAGTGCTACGCTTGTGCACTCCGACACAGGTAAAGTCAGACAGCAAGAAGAACGGACAACTAATGGACTAATATGAATTTGAACCGGATCGCTATTTTATAAAGAGAAACAAAAGAGAAACAAGCTTGAGAAGATGAAGAATTAATGTTCTGCCTTGATGTGAAGGTCACAGGCACCAGCCATGATAACAGTCTAAGCCCCCACCCCCTGCAATTTCTCCACTGACTCTCCCCAGACCCTGGATCCTGCTCTACACACAAAGTGCTGCAGATTTGAATCAAAGGCTGGGCACTGCAGTTGTGAGTTTTGCCTGAGTGAGCTGCTGCTTCACCCTCAGCCGTTTCAGTAACGCGTCCAAAAAAAAATGAGCAGGAGGGTCAGTCAGCCTCGTGGTATGCAGGACAGCGCACCGTCACATGATACGATTTCGCTCGCTCCCTCCCCCCCCGCTCTCTCCTGAGCAAAAACAGGCCCGCACTGAAGCCTGCTAATCCGGAGGGGGACAGCGGCTACCTGCCTGTACTACTGATGGAGAGGCTGAGTCTGAGGTGTTGGCAGGCCTCCGGGGGCCCAACCAAAATTAGGACAAAGGGGAGGGGGGTGGGGATAGATAGACAGATAGAGAGAGGAAGAGAGAGAGAGAGAGAGAGAGATACTCACTGGAGAGGGCCTTCTCGTAGCTCTTCCCCATGGTGATAAAGTTGCGCAGGCAGGGGTTGAACTGCTCCATGATGGACTGAGGGAGAGAAAGACAGATTGAGAGAGTTGAGTTTAACATTGAGACAAATGCAGAAAGACAGCATACATTTACTATTATCAGGAATGGCAACTGCAGATTGAAGTTAGACACACACACACACACACAATGCAGCAGAATGATAAACACAAATTTGAGTGTGTGTGTGTGTGAGCATACACTACATGGCCAAAAGTATGTGGACAACTGACACCCAACATCTCATCCAAAATTATGGACATTAATATGGAGTCAGTCCACCCTTTGCTGCTATAACAACCCCCTGCTGAAAGAGAAAAAGGTCCTCCCCAAAAATTATTGGGGAAGCACAGAATCATCAAGAATGCTGCAGAATTAAGATTTGCCTTCACTGGAACCGAGGTGCCTAGCCAAAACCAGAAAAAAAAACATGCCCACACCAAGAGGTGTCCAGATACTTTTGGTCATATAGTGTATTTGCACGCATGTGACTGTGTGTGTGTGTGTGTGTGTGTGTATGTGTGTGTGTGTGTGTGTCCGTATAAATCCAGCCCCCTACAGGGAGTTTCTCCAGGTGCTATCAGGCACAGTGCCAAACACACACTTAACAAACCAAACGTGAAAAACACACCTCCATTCCCCTGAGTCGGCTCTCTAAAGCCCTACCACAGCTCCCAGCTCCCAGCCCCCAGTCAGGCCTTTCTGGGGTCCGTTCCACCGCATCACAACCGAACAACCCACCCCCCCCCCCACCATTCATCACCATGGCAACAAAGCAGACTGCATTCCTTCCTGGTTAGTTCGAGGGGTTCCGCTCCCCACCCACACAGTCCAATCACAGGTTCCCCCACCCATGGTAATGCGATACCTGAATTTCTGCATAGTCTACACAGCAATTCTGCACAAACATGCCATCACAGGAACTCTTTAATTCAACAACGGAAAGAGGAAGCCCATCAATCATCCAGGACGCAGCACCAAAGCATAGAAGATCTCTATGGTGGCTCCATCACACAACCAGGATGCAGCACTGTAGAGCGGAAGATCTCTATGGTGGCTCCATTTTAAATTCACCTTCACCAGACATTTTTCTGTGCCTCTGCTGAACTGCAGTAGAACAATCATTGCCAGAGATGGGAACAAAGTACGAGAGTCTTTACTCAGTCAGGACTACCAGCCTTCTCGTCCGGCTCATTTATTCAAGTCATTCATTTAATTAATTAATTATTAGTCATGACACATTTGTGTTTTTGGTCACACACACACACAGAAACCGCTCTACTACAATAGTAAGCAACGCATAGGGCCTACATCAATCTATACACACTGCATAGAAAATAATTTTTATCACTCACACACACATTAAGAATTGACATGAATTCTGTATCATTTATTATTAAGTAAGAACCCCTTAACAGACCAATTAAGTTAAAATCTTTAAAATAAAAAAGGATCCCCACTTAAGCCCACGTTAGTCTAAGACACAGAGAGCACCGCTGGCACAAGGACACAACTCTTTAGCTTGTTGAAAGCAGGAATGTTGTAGGAGAGAGGAGCTGGTGGCAAAAGATAAACCTCTTACTCCATGTTTTCTAAGGATTTGAGGGCCGCCCCTCCCTCTCTTTCCCCAATTCTATCTCTCCTCCCACTCTCCCTTTCACTCTGCCTCTCTCTGTCTCACTATGCCTCCCTCCCTCCCTCCCTCCCTCTCACTCTCCCCCACTCTCTCCTCCTCCCTCTCTACCCTTCTCTCGTTCCCCCTCTCCCTCCATTACTTGCTCTCTCTCTCTCTCTCTCTCTCTCTCTCCTCACTCACTCGTCTTCACAAACGCAAGGAGGATGGACCACCGCCAAACCTTCGCAAAGAGACTCATCTATTCTGGCCCGCAAGATTAAGCGCTCTGATTGGCCGAGTCTGAGGGTCACCTTCCTTCGTCCCGCGGGCTTACGCAGCCGTTAAACTGGGCTGCGACGAACGGGGACGGCGTGAGTTCCGGTCGCCGGGAGCGTCCGCCAAATTGCGCGGGCCGCGGGGGGCGCTCACCCGGAGCACAGGTGGAGCGAGGCGAGCCAGCCCGGCGCGTTCCCGACGGCAACGCAGCAAAGCCGACCTTCAGAGAGCGTCTGCCTGGAGAGCGCAGCGCGCGAGCGCGTAGTCAGTACGAGCGCCCCCACCCCCCACCCCCCCCCACTTTCAGGGCTGTGCTTAAGGGCTCTCCGGACACAGCCTTGCGTAATGGTGTAATTAACACAGCGGCGCTCTGCTGTTTAAAAGCAATAGCCTGCTAATTCCCCTCAGCTGCACTTCACCGCTGCATTTGCTCAGCGGCGTTAGGGGAGAAAGGGCAGGAGTGAGCCGCGGACCTAGCGGTGGAGGCGCTCACTTTATTAAGCCTGTGTGATTAACGCAATGTCTGCCCATGATGGTATACACACCCACAGATGCACGCGCATGCGCGCGCACACACACACACACACACACCCTCACACACACACACACACACACACACACCCTCACACACACACACACACTCACACACACACACACACTCACACACTCACACACACACAGTAGACGGTCTTTCCCTCTGAAAGACAGACACACACTCACACTCATTAGATGGTCTTCCTCCCCCTGAAATACACACAGAGACACACACACACAGAAACACGCACAGAGCATCGCTCCGCAAGATGAAAGGCTTGCGCACACACACACACACACACACACCCCCGGGGAGAGGAAGCAGAACTATATTTGTGCTGACTGTCTTCCTGGCTCTTATATAACGCCTCAGCGGCAGGGCGTCTCGCTGAGACGGGCGCTCCAGAGCCGCCCGCGTCGCGCGGGAAGGCGCCGCTCACACTCCAATAAAACCACGGAAACGAAGGAAAAGCAGCGTCTCCGCCCAGCGAACGGACGGCGCAGGGGCTGATGGGAGATCCTTCAGCGGGGGGGGGGGCTATTAAAGGATGTGCATTTGTATTTGTAGCTTTCAGAAAGAGCTTGTATTTATTTATTTTTATAGCAAAGCATGCACGCACACACATACCCACAAACGATTATGTGCACCAGCAGGAAAGTACGTACACTTGCGCGCACACACTCACACACAAAACTGCACATGCACACAGATACACGTGTGTGCAACCATAAAAGCACACACACACACACGCGCGCACACACATCTGGTTTCAGTTGTGCGTTTGTGCTTGTGGTGTGTGCATGCTTGTTCCACACGTGACTCCTGCCTTCGGTCTCTCCCATGCGGCAAACAGTCCAAACTAGTCTGTTAAGTCTGCGGTGCAATCGAGGACACTCCCTGCTAGGTAAAAACAGTAGCCGTATCATTTCAAGCTACCCTGACTCTGTAAGAGGATTATGGCAGACAGCTGGGCTGCTTTTGAACTGGTGTAAGGCATTTATCTTCAGCTACCCATCTACCCAGAACTCCTACAGACAAGGTTTATATATCTATACACTACAGATGGAGTTTAAACATCTAAACTACAGACCGGGTATACATATACACTTGCATAGAGTACAGTAAAATGACAACTGCATATAACAGTATTTCTTACTAGGGCCAAAAACATATAATGCATCGTATAGAACACATTTAGGCATACATAGCCATATAGGCCTATTTAGAGATGTGTAAGAGCACTTCATTGCCTCGTTTTGGGAAAATGGGTGACTAAACGCTTCTTTTGAGCACTTACATTACTAATTCGGTCCAGCCAGCCCCCTCCTAATTGATTCCTACCCTAGTTGCTGCTGTTAATTGAAAAATATAACTGGGGGGAATTATTGGACTGACGGAGTTTCATGAGGAGAAACGTGTTGAAGTGACACAACTCACCAAGAAGGCACCCAGTGTTAATTGAACCCTTACAGAGTACATAAGTCCAACAGAGTCGATTTAACACTGATAATATTACTGTGCAGAGCCTCCCGACAGTGTGTTTGCGGAGACAGCTCTGAGGAATCCCAAGTACCTGTAAACAGGGCGTAGTGAGCTTTTAAAACCGTCATGCTTCATAACTTAGCCTATATAAACATGCCAGACAGGAACCAAGCACACAGCCTGGCGCACAGAGGACATCAAACAGGAACTCGACCAGAACTTCATACCAACCAACAAACACAGCTGAGAGAGGGAGAGAAGAGAAAGATATAAGAATATGGAGGGAGGAAGAAAGAGGGAGCGGAAAGCAAGGAGTAGAAAAAGAGGAGGATAGAAATGTAACCATCATGCCTTCTTTGGTGAGAGTGAAGAACAAGACGCTTGTGAGATACACACACTCAGATTTTCCTCCCCGAACAAACTATTTCCTGTCAAAAGCACAGCATTTTTGGGGCCTTCGCAATCCCATAAACACATAGGATAAAGGCACCCGGCCTCTCCGGGACACACCCTTTTCTTCTGGGCTCGTGCAGATCTAAACCTATCCTCTCTTCCCTCCCTCCTTCTTTCTCTCCTTCCTTGCCTCGTGAGCAGTTATTTGCTTTATAGTGAGTAAAGACGGGGTGTGACAGAACAGAGTTGGCTCAGCACAAAAACAGTGTGGCATCAGTGGGACAGGCAAGGCTATATACAATATAGTGGACCAATTGCCTACACCACTTGCCCTTTTGATTATATTTGTTTATATATTTATTAATTTTTCTAATCGTATTAGTTGTTCACATTGTATCTGCAATTCTGGCCTTTCCCTAACACCTAAAACGGCAGCTATCAAATTTTCTAACTTGGAAAGTCAGGATGACCTCATACCACCAATACTCACCATGTGAGTTAATGTACGTGTGCATGTACATGCATATGTATATCGGCACGTATGCATGCATGCCTGTATGCATTCATGCATGCATGCGTGTAAGTAAAATAAAAACAGAAGGTAGAATTTTTATTTTTATTATTTTTTTAAAAACCAGGAAGTGCCTCGGGCCATACAGGCAGAAACGGGACGCTCGGGGTAACGGCGCAGGTACCGCATGCCCCGGCTGCGTCGCGCTGCGCAGGGCCGCATTCCGCAGGCGTGCCGCTAATCGACCGCGGGAGGGGCGGAACAGGGAGAGTGAGCCCGCCGCGGTAATGGCTACCCTAAAACTACGCCCCCCCCCCCCGCTCTGTAATTACACAGGAGCCTAACGGCAGGTGCGGCGGGGACTTCTCTTCTGTCGGCTGCGGCCGCCGGCGGAGCCGAGTCTGACAGCCCCGGAGATCTCCCGTCCCTCGCGCATGCTCAGGCGGCGGCGGGCGGGACGCATTTTGCATGCAGGCTGCACGTGTGCATGCCTGTGCATGCGTGTGTGCGCGCGTTCGTGGAGCGTGCGCTTGTGTGTGGGTGCGCGTGGGATTTTCTTTTGCACCTCTGTTCTCTGTTTAGATACAGAGGCTAAGGGGAATGCCTGTTCCACTTTCACTGTGTGGGAACAATAAAGACATTAATAACTTTTAAAGTCAACCTCCACTCACTGTACATGCCTCCAAACTAACAGCCACCACGAGACTGTAGAGGGGCACGAACAAATGCGTGCGCACACACACACACTCACACACACACACACACACACACACACACACACACACACACACACACACTAAACTCTCTCTGACGGAGCTCCAGATTGAGTCGGAACGACAGAGCAGTAATGGGAAGAAAACTCATAAAGTCTTTCATTATGCTGAGGAATCCCATGAATGCAGATCCTTCACTCAGCACAGCACAGCATACAGCACAGTGATGTAGAGTATATCAGCAGTCAGGTACAGTATTAGGGTAGTAATGTAGAGTATAGCAGCAGTCAGGTACAGTATGAGGGTAGTAATGTAGAGTATAGCAGCAGTCAGGTACAGTATGAGGGTAGTAATGTAGAGTATAGCAGCAGTCAGGTACAGTATTAGGGTAGTAATGTAGAGTATAGCAGCAGTCAGGTACAGTATTATGGTAGTAATGTAGAGTATAGCAGCAGTCAGGTACAGTATTAGGGTAGTAATGTAGAGTATAGCAGCAGTCAGGTACAGTATTAGGGTAGCAATGTAGAGTATACAGCAGCAGGACAGAATGTAAACCAGGCAGTATGAGGGTAGTAATGCAGAGTATAGCAGCAGTCAGGTACAGTATTATGGTAGTAATGTAGAGTATAGCAGCAGTCAGGTACAGTATTAGGATAGTAATGTAGAGTATAGCAGCAGACAGGTACAGTATGAGGGTAGTAATGTAGAGTATAGCAGCAGACAGGTACAGTATGAGGGTAGTAATGTAGAGTATAGCAGCAGTCAGGTACAGTATTAGGGTAGTAATGTAGAGTATAGCAGCAGTCAGGTACAGTATTAGGGTAGTAATGTACAGTATAGCAGCAATCAGGTACAGTATTAGGGTAGTAATGTAGAGTATGGCAGCAGTCAGGTACAGTATTAGGGTAGTAATGTAGAGCATACAAACACACAGGTATAGTACTAGGGTAGGAAGGTAGAGTATAGATACAGACAGATGTCTCTCTCTCTCGCTCTCTCTCTCTCAGACAAATCCATAAATACTTGTGCACACACACATGCACGCATGCTCAAGCTCATGCACACGGGCTCATACTTAAAGCACTGGCTCTCTTAAGAAGGAGCACTGTGACCTGAATAATGTGCTAAAGAATATTAAAGAGAGCAGAAGTGGTGTGGAGCAGAGCGGTGCTTCAGTTTGGTCTGGGTGCGTGCGCCCAACCACACAGAACCTACAGAGCCAGGAGAGAGAGAGAGAGAGAAGAAGGGAGGGAGAGGCAGAATTAAGGGAGAATAAGGGAGAATGAGACAGAGTGAAGGGCAGGGAGATGATAAGCGAGGGGAGAGAGGGATTGAGAGGAAGAACGAGTCCAGAGAAGGAGATGGAGGCACTGAAAGATTCACCGATCTTTCAATGCCGTTAACTGGTGCTGCAGTTAAGGTTGGCCCCTTCTGAAAAGCACCGCTGCGGTTAAGTACTTCAGATGGGCATCCTCCAGAGTGCGGAGCTAACCGTGACTCATTAACCAGAGTGCCTCTCTAAAGCTGCACATCTCTGCCACTCTTCTGAAAAAGATTTTTTGATTGTTTCGAGAGCGAGCGGAACTTCCCGTGTACAACAGACCCCCCCCTGTGCCACTTCATTTCTGCGGGATAAAAATAAAATTCCTGGCCAGCGGGTTCAAGAGTTCGCGAAGCACCGGCTGGTATGGAATCTTGGCCGCGATAGGCCAGCTGCGGCAGGCAGCTCGGCAGGGTGGCACCTGATAGGCTGCGGCATCGCTCGGAGAGAGAGGGTTTCCAATCAGAGGGTTTGCCCTCGTCTCATCGCGACTCAAGAGGAATTTCTCTAGTCACTCGTATCGCACTACTTATACTAATGAACTCCTATGGTGCAGTGACTGCATACTGTAGAATGAAAAGAAAACTGGTAGCACATACAGCTAGTTACTGTAATCAGACAGGTACCCTCACTGGTCACTCCAAAGTTGGGAACATCATTATTATTTTATTTTATTTTAATGAAATAAAAAAGTGGCTGATATTCCATTGCTATATATCGTTGCTAGGCAATATGCATTCATTAGTATGATGTAATCCAAAGAACACAACATTTTTCTTTCAATAATAAGAGGTAATGCCGATCTTACTGAATGAATCACTGTTCAGCTCTGTTTGTAGTCCATGTTACGAATGATGGTGCTTTTGGAATCATATCTAGCTCTGTATGTGTGTGTGTGTGTGTGTGCGTGCGTGTGTGTGTGTGTGAGAAAGAGAGAAACACTTAGGCCTATGGCTTGGTTTTGTTTATATTAGTGTATTTTTCAGCTGGATGCTTTATCACTGATGTGTCACTTCTAACAGCTCCATGGAGAGATATATATTTTCCCCAAATAGCCCTGTGTGTGTGTCTGTGTGTGAAAGAAGTGAGAGAGAGAGAGAGAGAGAGAGAGAGAATATTCCTACAGACAGCAACAGCTGAATATTTGTGTGTATGAGTTTATGTGCACATGCATGCGTGGATCAATGGTGTGTGTGTGTGTGTGTGTTTGTGGGGGGGGGGGGGTATTTCTACAGAATAATGAGAATAAATAAACAGCTACAGATTCCACCAAAGCAATCCCCCTCTCTTCCAGCCCCCGCTCAGATTAAATGCCACTGTGGACACACCCCTGCAGTCCACAGGCAATCCTCCAATTATCTCTGACAGACAGAGAGAGAGAGAGAGACAGAAGACAGAGGGAAACAGAGAGAGACAGAGGAAAAAAGGCCATCGCTGAGATTGTCATCCTCCTTCTCCTTCTCCCTCTCCATCTCTCCCCATCCAGCCCTTCAGTGTTCCCCTCTCCTTCCCCCTCATGCTCACAGGGTAGCATGTCATGGGTTTCACGGCACACACAGCTTCCAAGTGCACATGGAAAACAGCAGAGGGGGGGAGGAAACCAGGGAGCCAGATCCAAGATGTCACCAATCTAGAGATGTCAGAGCCCCACAGGCTGCGGGGCCCAGCAGGAGCGGAGGGAGAATCCCACGCCGCTGAGCAATCCGAAGGAAACGTACAGCCGCACCGGCAGGCCATGGTTACCCGGGCGACCGACCGCGAACAACCTCAGCTGTGACTGAAGGAGGGACAAGTCTCATCTTAATCCCCCCCACCCCCACCCACCCAACCCCCCACCCCACCCACACTCCTTGCCAGCCACTCACACACATGAACCTTCATTTGCCATTGTGATGCCAAAGAAAACTTCACTTGCACCAATGTCTGTGCACGCAGGCATGCATGCATGGCTCCTGCCTTTACAGAAGCCTCCCCATCTCCAAAGGCACCAAGACTCCAGCTGTTTATTTCCAAACCATTCCATTACATTACATTACATTACATCGCAATACATCCCATTACATCACACTACACTGAATTACATTAATTATCATCTGTTAGCCATCTGCTCTAGTTCCAGCCAGCTCCAAAAATTTAGCTAATTATCTTCCTCAGTGCAACTACAACAACAGCGCACCCCCCACCCTCCCCAGGATTCAAAGCCGCAACATTTCAGTCCACAACACTTTTACCACACCACCTGCTTTTTATATTGATATGCCTTGAGTTTTGAATCCCAAATGGACGGGTGTTACAGAGAGTTCGTACAGAGAGTAACACTATGTGATTGAATGTTCAGGTACATTTGTTCAAAGAGGAACACTATGTGACTGAATCTTCAGTAGGTGCATTTGTACAGAGAGTAACACTATGTGACTGAATCTTTAGGTGCATTTGTACAGAGAGTAACACTATGTGACTGAATCTTTAGGTGCATTTGTACAGAGAGTAAGACTATATGACTGGATGTTCTTTAGGAGCGTTTGTACAGACAGTAACACTACATGTGACTGAATCTTTATGTGCATTTGTACAGTGAGTAACACTACGTAACTGAATCTTTAGGTGCATTTGTACAGACAGTAACACTACATAACTGAATCTTTATGTGCATTTGTACAGTGAGTAACACTACGTAACTGAATCTTCCTTAAGTACATTTGTACAGAGGGTAACACTACGTAACTGAATCTTTAGGTGCATTTGTACAGAGAGTAACACTACATAACTGAATCTTTAGGTGCATTTGTACAGAGAGTAACACTACATAGCCTAACTGAATCTTTAGGTGCATTTGTACAGAGAGTAACACTACATAACTGAATCTGTAGGTGCATTTGTACAGAGAGTAACACTACATAACTGAATCTTTAGGTGCATTTGTACAGAGAGTAACACTACATAGCCTAACTGAATCTTTAGGTGCATTTGTACAGAGAGTAACACTACATAACTGAATCTTTAGGTGCATTTGTACAGAGGGTAACACTACGTAACTGAATCTTTAGGTGCATTTGTACAGAGGGTAACACTACGTAACTGAATCTTTATGTGCATTTGTACAGTGAGTAACACTACATAACTGAATCTTTAGGTGCATTTGTACAGAGAGTAACACTACGTAACTGAATCTTCTTTAGGTACATTTGTACAGACAGTAACACGATAATGTTAAGCACGAGTATTTCTGTTTCGGTCGTGGGCGATGCCATTTGTCTCAGCACAAGAAGAATGAGAGCTGGAGCAAAAAAAAAAAAAAAAAAAAAGGAAAGCAGGAGGAGGAGGAGGAGGAATTCAGCTCTAAGCCTCCCGCCCCCATTGTGAGAACACGCGTGCGTGTGCGCGCTGTGCACGCGTGTGACAGCGCATGCAAGTGCACATTTGTGTGTATGTGCGAGTACTAGCATGCGCCAACAAGCATTCAGATACAACTCAGCTGTTTGTTCCCTTTCCACTTTAAATATTTACAACGAGAAGCCATTTCAAAGCTGAGTGACTATGTTCTGAAACATCACCGGACCGATTGAGGCATGAGGTTACTTTACGGTATAGCGCAAGAATGTCATGACAACGTGTTAAAGTGCTCTCATGACCTTATTGATGTGGACTTCCGTTCGGCTGCTGCCCTTCTCTGAAAGAAAAACAGAACCTATGGCTTAATTCTCAGTGATGTTTTCTCTGCAAAAAATGGAGCTGGTATTTGCACAAAACAGTCCAAAGAGCACCTACGCTCCATGTTCATTAACCAAGCAATGCAGATAGTCAACAGTCTCAACACACATGCACACACACACACACACATATATATATATACACACACACACACACACACAGTGAGTACCATAATGTTAGGGACAAAGACAGATATATATAATTTTTAGATTTTTAATCAAACAATTCACACGTGGTTAAAGTGCATATTCTCGGCTTGTTATTTAAGGCCATTTTTATACATTTTGGTTTCACCATGTACAATTACAGTGTTTGTATAAATAGTCCCCGTATTTGAGGACATCAATGTTCAGCACAAATGGCTTCACAGATGCTTCTGATTAGTCCGGTGTGTTCAGTTGCTTCCTTAGTGCAGGTATAAGAGAGTTTTCGGTATCTAGTTTTGATTCTAGCCAAGGAAGACCTCTACGGTTGACAGCTAAAAAATTCTCACCATAATGAAGAAAAAACCCCAAACAGCGATACAACAGATCAGAAACACTCTTCAGGAGGCAGGTGTGGATCCGTCAGTGACAACTGTGCAGAGATTGACTACATGAACAGAAATACAGAGGCTATACAGCAAGATGCAAACCACTAATTTGACACAGAACAGGATGGCCAGGTTACAGTTTTCTAAGAAGCACCTAAAAGAGCTGGTATGGTTCTGGAAAAAGGTCTCACTTGTATCAGAGTGACAGCAAGAGCAGAGAATGGCGGCCAATAGAAACTGCCCGAGGTCTAAAGCCTCCAACCTCCTTTCATCTGTAGAACATGGTGGTAGCGAGTGTTATGGTTTGGACATGTATGCCACAGATATTGGCTCACTTGTCTTCATTGATGATGTAAGTGCTGATAGCAGCAGCAGAATAAATTCTGAAGTATACTGAAGCATATCTCTGATTCTTTTTTCTTATTTCTCAGAAAATAAAAAGTGCTGTAATATCTACATGGTATTATATAAATTTATACTGCTTTGGCCCTGTCTTGGCTAGGTCTCACTTGTAAAAGAGGTTTTAAACTCAATGTGACTTCCTAGTCAAATAAAGGTTTATTATATTATTATTATGATAAAACCAAAATGTATACCCTAAAATAAAAGCTAAGATGTTCACTTCAACCACATACAAATTGTGTGATTACAAATCTAAAATTGTGGAGTACAGAGCCAAATTTTTTTTTAAATCTGTCCCAAACATTATGGAGCTCACTGAATATACACACACACACACACACCGTGTCTTGGATAAATACTCAATTCTGATTGGTTGACAGCCATGCATTATATTTGTGTATAGGCATAGTAATCCGGGTACTTTACCTCATTACAGTCCTAAAATCACTGCCCGAAAACTTTCAAATTGTTGGCTTAGAAAAGGAAACGTAACCACGGCAACAGGTCATAACAGTTGATTCACCAAACCAATCCCTAAGGTTAAATATAAGGACAAAAAGTGTTTTTATCCAGCAAATACCTTAGTTGCAACAAATTACATCAAGATAAGCATTTCTGCGGTCAGAGGTGCAGTATTTAAGATTGGAAATATTAATGTAACTTAGTTATTAGAGTAAATAACAACACTGACTGTTCATGATACTGTACGTGAAACATATCATACCAACAATGTGTACTTAGTTTTTTATTGTTAAATGTATTCTCTCTTTTCTTATGTTTTCGACAGCTGATAGTGATAGAATCCGAACTCAGGTGTCACCTACCGTTACCAGAGGAACTATATTTAGCTAAGTGGCGAATTTGTACATAATGGTTTTAGTTTTGTACTTGATTAAAAGGTTTTAATATGCAGTTTATTACAATTTTCCCATGTATTGTAGTTACAGCCATGGTATGAGAGATAGAAACCACTCCATGCCACTGCATATGCAAAATATATATGGCATTTCAGGGTGAGTAACAGTCCTTGGCTTACAGCCTTGTGCTAGTCACCACCTGGTCATTCCATATACGGCATGCTGTGGTGTATCTTACATTATACATATACAATATACATAATACACTTACACACACACACACACACACACACACAAGCTCCTACATCTCACGATGGTGACATAACACAGACACTTCATGCTGCCTTGTTGCTAAGAAACTACCCGTACAGACCTCCTACATGAAAAAAGTGTGCCACGTAGGAGAGCCAGGCGTCCTTTAAATGCATCGGCCTACTCTTCACGACTGCCAGAGCAATCCTTGGAAAAACACTTCGCTTCCAAAAAAAAAAAAAAAAAAAAAAAAAGAAGCCAGGTGGACACCGGAACCGAACCTTCCCTCACATTCAAGCGCTTACCTGCACACCGCACAGGCCGAGAGATTGCTCTACTTTTCGCACACTCAACGTCCTAGGCGTATAAAATGTGTTGGGGGGGGTTTTTGATCGTGTTAAGAGAAGCGCCCTGCTCTGAGGGAGAGTCTCTTCCGCTGGGGACTGGGAGCCCAGTTTCGACGCGAGCGGAAAAGACGTCACGGCGGTCGCCTTAACGGGGTCAGCGCGCGAAGGGACGCCTCCCACGGCACGGTGTGTTCAGTTAGTATGACGAGTGCCACTTAACACACCTGGACGGCCCTGATCCGCTGGCACAGAAACGGCAGCAGAACTAAAAAACATGGCCTCACCTAGATACTTGGCATTCCACACAACCTGCAGGAGCTCCCAAACACACAAAAGAACAATGAGTGCACTCACTCACTCGCTCTCGTTCTCTCTCTCACACATGCACTTATACACACACACACACACACACACACAAGCGCACGTACACACACACAGAGTCATGGCCTTGGCTTGACAAATGAGACACACCTGGCAGGTGTGCTGCAAGCTCTGATTGGCCACACTGTGGCCCTCCTCCCCCCCATCAAAACTGCCAGGCTAAAAAACTTTCGCCTGGCCACGCCTTCACCCACCTCCCCGCCCCCCCAAAGAGATGGCCTGGTCAGAGCTACATCAGCAGAACCCAAGCTGAGCCAGAGGGAGCCCGTAAGCTATGGTCATGTGTGTGTGCCACATACACACGGACACTCAAATCATTCCCACACACAAGAGCACACGTGCGTGTATTAGTGGATGTTCATTTGTGTGTGTGTGTGTTTATGTGGGGAAGGGGGAGGGGGGGGGCTGCAGGGGCCTAGTGATTTCCTGTACCATTGAGCCTGGATACTTTGAAGCTGAACATTTAAGCTAGCATTATCTTAAAGAGGGGGACACACCATACACCATTAAAGAAAAAACACACACACACGCACATGTACACAAATACACACACACGCACACACAATAAAGCACTTATGTACAGACGCTGAGAGAACAATCAGGAGGAAGCTGCTATTGACATAATGAAGATCATGAGGATAATTATCTGATGATTTCTCCCTCGGCAGCTATCGCACATAAAGGCAATTATAGTCTGAGGAACAGGGTTACTGGTGGGAGGGAAGGAGAATCAAAGTACTCGTGCAAGCGGACAGGAAATGACGTAATCACTTAATCCGAAGACAGATATGCAATCAATGGACAAGCATGCACTCTGTGCAATGCATGGATGTGTACACGCACACACACACACACACACACACACCTTCGTTTACATGAGTCACAATGCAGCAGTCAAGAGGCTTCACTTCGCAAACTGTACAGTTAATTACTCAGCAACTGCCCAACAAGTCCCTACACAACTACGCAGCTGCAGCAACACACACACGTACACATTCTACACACACATACACAGACACACACAACATACACATACATAAACACACTTACAAGCATACATGCCAGACACACTTGTGCACAGGCACGGAAAAGCCACATTATGCTACAGGACGTCCAGTGCAACCAGGAGGGTACCTGGCCAAATTAAACCAATGTCATTTATGTTCCCCCGGTCTTGGCCCGGATGTGAGCCTGTCGCTAGCGAAAGTTAAAGTCCAGACTACCCGGCCCAGCACACAGCCTCATCCACCCAAGCACTAACGTTCCAGGAAACGTTTCCCACAGGTTCCCCGATCAACGTGGCACGGATCTCTCCACGTGCACGTGTTCGCACACGCACAGGCTGTCCAACTGTCTTTCTCTCGCCATTTCTCCCTCTCTCTCTCTATTTCTGTCCGTCTCTCCATCCGTGTCTGTCTGTCCGTCAGTGAAAGGCTCTCCTCTGCACTGAGTGTAAGGTCAGAGAGTAATTCTCATCATGTCTCACATGTGCTGACAGCACAGTGAGGCAGACTTGCTCTCTCTCTCTCTCTCTCTCTCTCTCTCTCTCTCGCGTGCTCTCTATCGCTCTCACTCTCTCTCTCTCTCTCTCTCGCTCTCTCTCCCTCTCTCTCTCTCCAGCAGCAGCAGGAGGGTGTGAGTCAGACACACTCCAACCCCCAGCCCGGTACTGAGAGCGGTACAGAACAACCCAGAAATCACCAGCAAGACACCAGGCTCTGAAAAATCCTCACCTACCCTACCCTACCCCCTATCCCCCTACCTGTCACACATGCACACACACACGCACACACGCACGCACACACACAAACATACACACACTCCTCTGGAGTACATCCTTCTTTCAGGTTGTCTTGGACAGAGAAGGAGTATATGTGTGGGAAGAGGGCTGGGGTTTCTATGGAAACATGATCAGCTTGATCAACACTGTCACAGACAGTCTCTGGGCTAGGAGAGCTTTCTGCTCCTCTCCTGTGGGGGAGGGGGGGGATACTAGGTTAAACGGAAATGGGGGCTGGCACGGTGGTGAGCTAGTTTACGTCTGCTGTGCTTAAGCTGTGAAGATTAGTCTCCTGGCCTACTCCTCCAGTCTGCACCAGCTGGTTAGCGGGGGGGGGGAGGCAGTCCAATTCTCTCTCTCCTTGAGGATTCGTCGCCAGTCAAACCAACTCTCATATCTCACACGAGGGGGGGGGGGGGGGGAGGGAGGAGGGAAGAGTGTCCTTGACACCACACAAGAGGCCACAGAGGGTCACATTCACCCTCAATCCTCCAATTTTTAACCACGATCCCTTTCATCTGTCTCATTCTGCCGTTTCTGCCTTTCACACAGACCTGAGAGAGAAACGCGAGGACGGCATGAACCACGCTCTCTCCCCCCCCAGGGATCAGACTGGCGCTGGCTTGCGTAACCATTCCGACACCTCAACACACAAATGCAGAGGAGATCACAAACGGCGTGGTAACACAGGCAGCTGTAGGGTTTGGAGTGTTTTCGGTACGTGTGTTTGTGGGGGGGGTTTAAGAGGCGGGATCAGAGGGCAATAGAAGCTAGGAGGGAGTCACTGGATGAGTCGTAGGATTGGTTTGTTACGAGCGAGTGCAGCATATGTTACAAATCTGCCCACTCCCACCACTCCAGCGTCTGGGTCTGACAAAATCCGGAAGGGGGGGGGGGGTGGGTTGATGCTAAGTACTCAGTGCTAGTCAGTAATCCCAGTCCATCTGCATCACTCCCTCTTGCCTTTTCAAAGAGCTATACTACCTTCCCCCACATACACACACACACACACACACACACACACACACAGTGGCAACCCATTCTCAATTCTTTTTCAGTTCGGCATCTCCTCTGACAGGTAGACAGTGTTCTGTATCATGTGGGAAGAGAAAGATTCTTTTGTTCCCGTTTGAAGTGCTGAAATGACCGAGTATCATATGTTATAGACCGATGACGTCACATGGCCAGGAGCGACTGGGATTATCCAACAACGTACTGGATGAACGCCTGCCTTTTTCATTGTCATTTTAACAAGTTACATAAAAAATAAATAAAATAAAAAACACTGAATGGCGCGTTCTGATCCATTTGTAAACAATATACATAAAACGCTGGTGAACTCGTGAATCACAAGGCATTAGGTACTACTGCCAACTCCAGTCTGAAACCACTTGATCTAGCCAAATATTTCGCTCAACTTGTTTTGACGTGGAACACCCCCAAGGCAAATGTTGGCAGAACCTGTCGCAACAAGGCAGGAGTCACAAGAAACGAACACGCCTCTGTCGGAATGTCGCTCCGTTTTCTCTTTCAAATACAGTAGGCTACAAACTTAAGAGGAGATAGGCTACCTGTGGGGCTATGCTAAAATGAACGGATAATATGCTGGCAGGTGTGAGGAATGGTGCTTTTTTGTGCGTCACGGTCCGCAACTAAAGGTACTGGATGAATAAATACTTGGACGTATAGGGTGTGGATCACACTCAAAATCGAATAATCGTACGCCAAGCAGGGTAGACGCAAAGTTGCGAACTCCAGACTGACGTTTTACTTTGACTCACCCAAAAACTATCATTGAACCCGCCCCCAGAGTCAAAGTCTCAAAGCACCCCTCACCCCGAAAACGACGAATTACATAGCCTACCTCTGGCCCAGACCAAACGATCAATGGTGACTATCTAATTACAGAGTCGCATCGACTCTGCCATTGAGGACAAAAACAGAGTTTTGTAATATGTGGTACAGCATTAAGAAAAAAAGGAAACCTCACTGCGGAACGCCCGTTTTGACAACGATACCTATTTAATATCCCGATCGCAAAAGAACTACCGTGATTGACTAGTGAAGAGGTCTAAACCAATGGATAGCCTTCACCGCTTGTTCGTGAGCATGGGGCTAAGTTACCTGTTGCAACGATAAAGCTAAATTCTGTTACTCTAGGGATTAGGGACATAAGACATTTGATCAGATAAGATAATTTCCCTTTGCAATCATTGTGGATAGAAAACCGCGTAGTAGCCTACGCGAAATAGAAAACAGATAATAAACAAAAATACAAGTAGCCTAAATGTTTCACAAAGAGAACCCCCAAACCAAACACATATGATTGCTACAACAATCTAATGCGAGACATATCCCCGACAGCTAGCCTACAAAGCTAGCTTGCTAGTTCCCACAATTTGCAGGGGCTTACCTTGTAGACATTCTCCGTTATGCGATGGACCTCGTCGGTACGAGACATCTTGGAAGCTCCAGGCAAAACCATAAACAAGATTTCCCGATTGAAAGAAGAGTTATCCGTGAAAAAAGTATCTGAAGGCAAAAATAACGGTAGTAAAAGATTTCAATATATGACGCAAAACTGCGGTGGTATGAATACGCGGAGATGTCTGTAAGCGAAAATTGCAGCTTTTATGATGAGCTCGCTTACTGCACCCACACTAACCCACGCACACAGCCACTGCAAGGGGAACGGGTGGGAGGGAGAGAGTTGGAGACTAGTCATACGCTTGGAGCTTTCAATTTACAGGGTACCGCCTCGATTCTCCCAAAATCCCTCCCACTGCACCGCCTCCCAACTCCGGTATTTTAAAATAAACCTTTCCAAAATCGCAACCGTGCATGGGTGTCAGTCCTGAATCAAGTCTAACTGAATATTCAGCGATGCCGCGCAGTCGGAAGAGGGCGAGTTTCGTCTCCACTGCGAATCAAGTGGTTCAAGCCAAATCACGTTCCTGTACCTGAGCATATCAATTCTGGCCAGCGCACTACATTGACTGAAGATTAACTGGAAGAATATCTTGCTCCATTGCGCAGGCCACACCGTTTTAACAAACAGTGCAACCCCATGGCCCGGTTAAAATGTGAAATATGCTCCCGAATGTTTAACTTCCCAAAAGCATT
Organism: Anguilla rostrata; assembly: GCF_018555375.3. NCBI lineage: Eukaryota > Metazoa > Chordata > Actinopteri > Anguilliformes > Anguillidae > Anguilla > Anguilla rostrata. The sequence goes on from NC_057949.1 coordinate 23,689,739, forward strand.
CTTCGAGCTTTATCAAGCGCGAAGTTCTCTGTGCATCATCGACTGAGCTCAATCAGCAGTTTGAACAAGGACTTCTGTGTTCAATCATTCGTTTCCAAAAACAGATTGATTTCTCGTGTCCTTTCTCGAAGTAGCACCTAAGAAGAAAGAGAGGGAGGGGGGGGGGGGCAGTGGTGAATTATATCACTGTTATATCAAAGATTAAAGTGGGCCCTTGGAATGGATTCCAGATCCAGCACCAGGTTCTCTTAAGACTGTGCTCACTTTCCATTGATTATGGTCGTAAAATAGACCCCCATACCTTCCAGAGACCAAACGACAGCTGCCCACATTGATACCAGTTTGCGAGTGCAGAGAAATACGGTCTTGGAGTGGCTGCTTTTAAAATGTATCACAGCAATGATGCTTTAGAACCTGATTGTTTATAATGTATAACAACCGGGCCAAATAATATTGACTAAATCATATTGTAAAATTAGCAAACACATTATGTGTTCGTGTCAGGATTTATCTATCCATGGCACTAGCATTTTGGTGCCAGTTACAAATCAACTTGCAAACCTTTGTTAAGCCAATAGAACATGCGCAATGTATGCACAGCACTTCAAACGTGGAGCACTGTATACTCGAATTACGAGAATTACTTGGTGTTAATAATCTGAAGGTACGAACGCATTCTCGCGTTGTACCTTACATTGTTGCATCTAAAATATGGATAAATGGATCAGTTCAGCACCTGCTACAGTGGCCTATAACGGATGCCTGCGGGCGAGGTAAACGTGCCCCGTCTAGGACTCGTTGTTGGCTGGACGTTGGGAGTATTAATCATGGGTATGCACCACAATAATTACACAAAGCAAACCATGGTTAAAAATATACAAAATGTAATTGAACGCCCACTTAGAAAACGCTCTCATTATGTTATCAGACCTAACTACAAACAACACGGGAGGTACATAATCATTATATAGTTACAACCGAATTTTGCACCTAGTGGAACTGCAATAGAATATAATATCCGATATGTTTGTGGTATAAGCCTATGCAGCGGAGTGACATTTTTTCAAAACATTTCAATATGGGAGAAGGAAATATGTTGGTCACTTTCCTTTTTCTTGGAGCGCGGAAAGTGTGGTATGCTACATATTTTATTTTATTTTTGGTGAATTTTAAAATGTTCGATTTTCAGTCGAATTTGTAGCGCCACCAAGTGTCTGATAATAGTGAAAACCACACACCTCATAAGATGAATAAATAAAATTTTATAGCTTTTATTGCTTTCGGGGAGCTCAGTTCTCCTCCTGTGGCCCCCAGTATTTCAAACAATCAATAAATTGATAGTCAAAGATATTTGGGCATGAAGAAAAATGGATCCAGGGCTTCAGGATGTGATGCCCTAGACGATTATGCAGATGATCCCCCATAACACTGACAGGAAGCGTTGCCAGATTCTGACAATACTCCCCTCCCAACTGACTCCTGTACAAATTTCCAAAACTTACCCCCATACCTCCTTTTAAAATTTCCCATCCATCACTAACTCAAACCCATTTCTCTCCTGAAACATCCCCCATTAATTTGTTTTTAATCTCTGAATCTCTTTGATGGCATCCCCAGTCTGGAAAACCTGTCATGGTACTGTTATCAGATGGCTTTGCCTTTCGTATTTTAGGTTTTTCTTGTACTTCTGCCCTCTCCCCCTTGGCTGGTGGGTAGTGGGGTTTCTGTCATAAAATGGCTGCCGTGTATTACCCAGGTGAGTGCTGCAACATGAACAATCCACTAATATGTTCTAAGGCCTAATATCACCTTATTTTTTACACAAATCTTGTAATCCTGTAAAAGGGGATCAGGACAGTCCACTCTCCATATATTTTTTGTTGCTATTTTAAACAGGGTACCCGATAAGAGTGCTGAGAAAGTGCCACGGTGGGGGATCACATATGACTTAAAGGACAAAAGCCCTGCTATCAAAAGGTTTTGCTAGAATGTTCTACCATCACAGGCAACAGTCACGTTTCCCTGTCTCTGAATGTTTGTAGAGCTAAACGCACCAACTACACCAGCTACTTTGACTTTATTCTATAGCACTTAGGACAAAATAAAGGGAGGAGTGTCTTGTTTGTGGAACAGAGAAGTTTGCGACAACAAGCAACATTATGATATTACCCTGAGAGGAATAGGCCAACACATTTTGCTTACTGATGTAAAACAATCTTTGTAGTTTGCCTTATGTCAACTGTGTGTTTAACTTCCCTTAAAAACTGGAGCAAATTTGCAGACCGAAATGGTTTGACTTGTATTGATTGCAGTTGTTGGTAAAGCAGAGATTGGGCTGAAATCAAATGCTCAAAAGAACATTTGTGCTGATGCAGTGGGTGTAATGGGGAAGCAGAGATCAGCCGCCAAAAAGAGAATTCCAATAAAATGATCTGATCTCCTCAGGTTCAAATTTACATTTGAAACTGTTCTAGTCAAGAGATCATGGTGGGGAATGCTGAAAGTCACATAGATGGCAATTAGAATACCGTTTTAAAATTTAAATTGTATAACTTAAAATTGAGTCGGAAGGGGAATAACTGCCCTTACAGCCGTGTTGTTCTTAAAGGAGAAAAAAAACAGTATCGGCATCGCAGTCCTCCACAGAAGACTCCACGCCATGGACGGTGGTAAGGCAACGACACATATCTGTACCGCCATCGTGGTGCGCGGAGCCCTGGTCAGCCCACGCGAGGGGGCAGCGGGATTGTTCTGCTGAAGAGGCAGTACGTTTTCCGCGGGGACGGGGATTCTGGGCCGCCGGTGGGCGGACTGCCTCCGCTGTCGTCCCTCGGGTCGACATTAGTATTCATGTTACGAGCGAGCGCTTTTCTAAAGAACGTTAAGTAAGCACCGTGCTCTAGCCCACGCACCAAACGCACACAAACACGACGCACCTTGTTGTCCGTCTGACGCGTTTCACTGTGAATCCAACAGTCCAGCAGCGCTACCGCTAGAATTGCCAGATGTTCTTTTGTCAGTCAGATAATACATACACTATTGTCCTTCGTTTCACTTTGATTTATAGGCAAAGTAAAGCATTTAAATGTGTAGAACAGCTACTTAATTTCTGTAAATATTTCCTTCTAATAAAAAAAACAAAACAAGCTTGCACTGAAGCCCTAAGAAAGTATAGGAAAGAGGGAGATTTTGGCTGGTGTTTGGCACTATTTGCATGATACACAAGCAACTTTTAAAACGAAGGCTATTCACGATGGTCATTTGGTGGGCCTTTGCAGTGACACTGCAAGCATCGCTTTTCCCAATTATATCACACATTTTCATTATGAAGTATCCAGAAGCAATGTCTTGATGATGCCATTATTGTTAGGCCGAGGCCGGGGTAGTGTAATTTCACACTTCCTATGATGAAACTATGGGCCATTTTGTACTTCCCAGTGCAATCACTGCTAGCTCAATTATTGAGGTTAATTAAATCCACACTTTGTGCTCGGGGGTTGAACCGTAAACAGCGCTAATGCAGGAGTTTTAACACCGACGGATGAAATTACTCCCACTCTCTCTCCGGTGTTTTTCCTATAATGACACGCACTGCGATCTCTGTGACAAATGTGCAGTACACAACCACGCACTCGGAATGAGCACTTCAATCAACAGAACACAAGAACAATCGTCACAGCCAAGCAGAAGAAAATATGATTTTGGCACATGGCGCCACCTAGTGGTTGCAAATGTTCATCGTGTCAAAGAGAACGTGATGGACCAGCGTCCGCACACACAAACACACCAGTCATTCGCAACAATTAAAAATCATTTTTATTGTCGCAGAATACCAAAACAAGAAAAAATGGAGATAAAATGTCAACCACCAAGAGTGTATCGGTTTGCCATACCACTTACAGCATGTTTCCAGAGACACTTTCGTCCTGGAGTCACAGTTTGACAGTACTTTTTAAGTCGTTAAGCTCTTGTTTGTAAATAAACCAAGGAAGGTGTTTTGCTGTCATAATGTGAACAGCTGATTGGAGGGACACTGTAAAAATTAAGCGTCATGATTTTAAAAGGGCAAGTTTTACGACGGGTTCAGTGGAGTCGGCTACAGATGGATTTTGTCCGTACATATTTCTTGGCCCGTCAGATAAAATCACTTATGACTGAGTAAGGTCCGATTTGACAGGCATACAATCACAAGTGCCCAGATCGCCCATGTTTTGCGAATAAGGGAAAAGGAGACAATCCCGTCACTAGAAACTGCCCTCGACTCGATAACTACGATACGTTTTGTTCATATGTTCGATTTAAAAAAATAATTTTATTGTAGTCCAATCTGCAGAACCTATGCAGATAATTAACAGGTGGTGATTAAAGAATAATCTACGAGTATAATTTAGTATGGCATGGATTAGTACAACGCTTGCATGCATCCCTCAAAGATTCACTTAGAAACACTAACACAAGTGCAAGGGAGTAAAAATTATACAAGGGTTTATACTTATTTTGAACAAAGGTTGAATGCGCAACATTCTTTAAGAAAAGTGGTATAAAAAAACTGGAGAATGAAGTGTGTTATGGGTAGGTTAAACAGAGGTCGTATGTATGCAGTGCGCCTCCAGAACCAGGCTGCACCCCCGATATGTTCCAGAAGCTTCTTTACATGTCAGGTGTCACCGTGTTTAATAAATAATACAGAGTCAAGTCTGGGCGTTATTTAAAAATTATTAAGACTGGAGCAAAGTCAAAACCTTCGACTAACCTGCCTGGTAAACAGAAGAGAAAAAAAAAAACCAAATGGAAAAAATACAAATGACAGCATGAACAGTGTGTGTGTCCTTCTCAGAAAGCAACTCTTTAGCTAAACCTGAACATGATAAAGTTGCTGGGGTTTATTTGCTTACCGATGGGAAAACTGATTTAGTCAGACCTTTATAGACAGCTGAGCAGGTGCACTTCAGAGCTCAGGGCTACATCTATCGTCTGAGCAGTGACGGGACTGAGGCTTCATGGATACCATAGTGGAGTTACACTGAGCTGTCAATCATTCACTTACAGCATTTGAGCCAATCAACATCGTCTTCACTCGGCAGCAAATCGCAACTCGCGCGGTGGGTGGTAGCCAGCTCAAATTTCGGTTTAATGGAGCCGACTGTTCCGTCACTACTTTTTAATGACTTTTTGGCATGTACGCTGCAAAACGAAATCTACTCTGTGCACGAGTGGAGCTGCTCATTCAGTGTGTGTGTGTGTGTCAGCGAGCGGGTGTGTGTAACTACCCCTAGTGTCACGGCTTTCATGTGTGTTTGGATTCTGCTCTACAGGAAGTCGTCTGTACTCGTTAATGAAATCAGACTGGCCTGAAACGTATCACCTGGAAATAACTTCCGGGTCAGGGCCTCAGGGAAGCTGGACTGGATCTACAGAGGGGAAGTGCCGGCTGCCGGCCCCCCTCCAAAGCTGGCCTCTCTAACCAGCACGGTCGTCTGGGAGGGCAGAACGGTCAGTGGGAGTGACCGCTGCCCTGAGGTGGTCCAACAGTTAGATGGTGTGTTAATCACATCTACAGAAGAGACCGTCCCAAAAAAACTGGCCCAATCAGCAATCAGATCAGTACAACTGATTTGAAAAAAAAAAAAAAAAAAAAAAAGATTAATCATTCCCAAATGTGTCTGCGTGTTTATACTCATGTAAATTCAATAGTAGTTAACCATGTCCCCTAATAATAAACAAAACAGTAATTCATTATGGAAGTGTCAAACCGCTGACAGAACAGCTTACTCCTCAGAAACACGGCTGAGGTGTGTGCGTGCGCGCCTGTGGTGTGTGTGTGTGTGTGTGTGTGTGTCTGTGTGCGTTCGTGCGCACCAGAGCGAGCATGTATGAATGCGCATGTCTGTGTGGAGCCCCTCTCAGGCTGTTCCTGGATCAGTGATAGTTGTGTGGGGGTGCGGGGGTGAGTCAGCGGCGGGTGAGCGTGGACAGCGTGGGGCTGCCGGGGGGGGGCGTGTGGAGGTATTATTACACAGCCAGCATCTCTCTCTCCGGCTTCTTCTTCGCTCCTCTCTCTGGAAAAAGCAGGAAGAGAAACGTCAGCTTCCGCAACACGCGCATCACAGGAAGTTTACCGAGGGGCGGACACCACGAAGACCTCAGCGCCCCGCGGCTGAGGCCGTCAAAGAAGGCCGCACCAAATCTTAGGAGACAGGAAAGAGCGGGTCAGACCACAGGCCGCTCGCCAGGTTCAGAAAGGACACGTCACCCCGAGGTAAAAGGGCTAAACGCACCTGTCCTCTTAAGTCGTGTCCCAAAGCGAAGGTCGCCGGGAATGTGTCCTTAGAGCTTAAATCAAGTCCGAAGGACGCAACCAACGTGTCCTTCGCACGGTAGGACTGAAGACCACCGCTGTTGCGTTTGTAGTTGCTTTTCATTGGTGAACATGGCAGGAAGTGAAAAGCAACTAACTGCAAGAGGGAAAATGCGTAACAAGACGGCCAGCTAACTAGGTTAGATAAACTTTCCACGGAGTGATCCATGTATCATGTCCTTTTTGTTAATTTGCAAATATCCAGGAAGATTTAAATGCCATTTAGCGAAGAACCAAACTGGGTGTGTAGCTTCCACTACTACATTTCATTTGGGAGTGACATGGCATTTTGAATTTGCTCATCTTCTCTGTGCAAAACGATCACTCACGTGCGCTAAGTTCTGAGGTGTGTCCCAAATAAGCCTCCATTTTAAGGTGGTGGATCAGGCACAGGCCCAGTAGCTCGCTAGCTAGCGATAGCTAGCAGTGCGTGTAATGCAGCCAGAGTTTATTTGGGTGCCAGCGGTGGGGCACTGGACGGGCGCTGCTGTTACCTGGCTCTGGCTCTGGCTCCGCCTCGGGCTCCTCCTCGGGCACCTCGGGCAGAGACTCGGCTGGCACCTCCGGGAGCTCCACCTCCTCCGCCTGTTCCAGAGACAGCTTTCCTTAGAACCGACGCCACATAAACCATCATCCCTACTTATTATCCTACGTATTAGTGGATGGGAACATTGACGTAGCTCCACCCAGAGCAGCCATCACGTGGGAGTCAGGACAGATGAGAGGATACAGGTAAGTAAAACAGGCGAGGAGAAGGACAGGTAAGTAAGACAGGCAAGTAGGACAGGTGGAGTGGACACACAGGCAGGACAGGTGAAGAGAGACGCACCTCTGTGATTGCCTCAAGCTCTGCCAGCACAGCGTCCTCATCCTCTTGTGTCAGGGAGCCCGCCAGCATGTCGTCAATTTGCTAAAATAGAAAGAGGGAAAAAAAAGAAAAGAAGAAGAGTGCCCCCACTGGATGAGGCTGGCATTATACTAGAGTTATTAATCACAGGTGACCTTGCACCTCTGACCAGTTCTGCATGATAAATAGAGAAGATGGCTTTACCCTCTGGTAATCGACGGCATCCTGGGTCTCATCCATGATCCTCTCCACTTCTTCGATGGACATGGCCTGAAAGAAATGACCAAGGGTAATGCAAACCAGCCACCGCGGTGAGATTTGTGTAGTAATCCTTTAATCTGGTGAAGGTACACTCTGCACTACTGGGACAGGCTCCCCTCCTTAGGCCCCATTAAGATGTGTGAGAGCTTATGAAGGCTGCTTTCCTATATACTGCTGGGTATAATATCACACCATGGCTGCTTCCCTGTAAACAGCCAGACACAATGTGACATCATCACTGCTTCCCTGTAAACAGCCAGACACAATGTCACATCATGGCTGCTGACGAACACAGGTATGGCACATCACCAACGGAGTAATATGTAGTAGTGTCCTGTGAGCGTACTAAGTAATCGGCAAGATGTTGCATATTTTAACGGAACAGAAGGACAGACGCACACGCACGCAGACACACGCGCACAGGAGTCATGGCGGAATGGGTACCTCGTGCATCTTCTTTAGGCAGTCGTTTCCAACCTTCAGTCCTTCGATAACCTTCGTCTCGATCTGGGCAAACTCAATGTCCTGAACCTAAAAAATAAGTGAAAAATTAAAAGTCAAAAACAAAAAGCTTCGTTTCTTTTAGTAAGCGCAAGTACAATGTATCCCATCAAGAGCAGAAACAGTGCTGTCTAATACGCAATAATAACATCAGCCAATAACACGGTAGCGTGGAACATGGTTCCAGCGAGCGCTCCATTCTTCTTAAGCAAAACATTCCATGCTACCTCACCCTATTTAGCTTTGCAGGCTACGATAATCTGAATCGGTGGATCCTCCAATTTATGCTTCCTTAAGAGTGGAGGGGTCTGCATTTTAAAGTGCCCCCCCGCTCCAAATCTCCTGTTACGTACCATGCGCTCCAGGTTGCTAATCTGGTTCTCCGTTTTCTCCAGCAGCTGGTCCTGGTACCGCTTCTTCTTGAGCAGAAGCAGGGCCTTCCTGTCGGGCACCCAAGCGAATTACGTTACATCCAACCTCTAAACCTGCGCAACACCGAGTCTCAAAGCAGCAGTCTTATCTTTTTCGGGTCTCCAACTTATACGGCCTGAGATTTCCTGAAGCTGCTCTGGCTGAGGCAGAACCGTTTCGATGGGTTTTAAGATGGCGCTCTCAGTGCAGAGAACGGCATTTAAAAGCTGCACAGACAACACATCCACTTAGCAGCACTGCCATGAACTATGTGTGAACTGTAAGTGCAGATTCAGAGATACACTGAAACTGGCAGTAAACACAATGAGAGTAATCACCATGAGTAGTGTTGCCAGACACCGGCTAGCTTGTCTTCTAAAATATTCCTCAACCCCTCCCCCTCTTCCCGATTTTCATCAGATTCCCATTCCATTTTTAAAGAATTCATTCTCTGCCCCATATCTCCTTTTTAAATTCCCCTATCAATGACTGGCTTACATAGATATTAACACAGAACCTTTCACCATAACAGGGTTCATACACTTTTTCACCAATGATTATCAATGACTTTTCCATGACTTATCCACAACCTTTAACTGAATTTCCATGACCAAAACAAATGATTTTATCTCAGCGAGACGATTTAAAATTATTTATTGTAACACTAAGTAAAATTAGGTCTGCATCTGAAACATATGGTGCCTCTCTAAAACAAATAAACACCAGACAGACACACTTAGATACATTCTTTCATATTTTAATTCGAATAGTTTAACATTTTGTCAATGTCTCAAACAGGGTTAGAAATTGCGACCATTTTGGTCGCATATGCTCCCAAAATTTAATCTGTGCGACTTCGAAATATAATTGGGAGCATTTGTGCGAGTGCAAATAATTGTTCTGGTGCAACCTTTTTTTTTTTTTTCAGTCGAACGTCTCTTCCTCTGTACATTCGCTAGTTAGTACACTCAGTATGTGCCTTGTGAGCTGACGGTGACCCTTCTAACCAATCGTGAGCTTGACATTCTTACCTTTAATGCTGATTTTAAATTGCTTAATGTTAGCCTTCAATCACTCCCTTTTGCAGCACTCCACTGTGACGCGACACAGAGAGCTAATGCGTTTACTTATGTTACCTGAAGACAAAAGTTTATGTTCAATTTATTTATTTCTCCGATGCAGTTTACTGGCGGTTGATTTAATTAGCGGTATTAATGTGACGAGAAGCGCTTTGTCGTTTGAATACATAACACGCAATTCCTTGAAGAGTTGACACATTTTAGGCGTGACAGTTTAACTGTTACTTGTAAACCGTACTGTTATATTGTCGTTTTTTATCAATAAAAAATCTATTGCATATATTGTTGGTGCTCCTTACATTTTGGTGGGTGCTCCTAACTTTTTTAAATTGGGAGCACCAGTGCTACCAAGTAAAAAAGTTAATTTCGAGCCCTGATATATTATTGAATCTGCACTTCCCTGGCATATTGTTGGCACAGTAGGGGCTACGTTTACTAACTGCTACATTAGCAGAAGCGTGCCTGTTGGGCGTGCCTATAAACAGACTGAGCCAGACCAAATTAACTTCTCACACCACCAAAATACCGCGAAGGTTACGTGCCAATTTACGTTTTATTACTATACATACCATTTTTATGATTGGATTAATTAGCTATTGTATTTGATGCAACTTTAGCTATATTTCCATTACTTTTCCAAAACTTCTCAAAAAATATTATTTTCCATAACTTTTCCAAGGCCTGGAAATTGCATTTTAAATTTCAATGACTTTTCCAGGTTTTTCATGACCGTACGAACCCTGCCATAAAGACTCGCCAAAATGAAGGAGAATTCTCTTGCACTTCTGTACGTCGCTTTGGATAAAAGCGTCTGCCAAATAAATGTAATGTAATTTTCTCACATTCTGGCAACCCTGAAAATCAGAGAGAAATGGGAGGGCTTACTCTTTCTTTCCATTCTTAAGCAGTTGTTTGGCCAGTAGCCGCTCCTTGTCCAGCTGTAAGCTGATTCTCTTCTGGTACTGTTTAAGTTTGTCTCGCTGCTGTTTCAGTTGCTGGAATCGAATGTGAAGGCAAGCACAGTTGAGACCATCATCACCGCTGATCTCGGATCAGTCCTGAGAGCAAACCCCCTGGCTAGATCTGTAGCTATGGGTATAGCACTCTGCTAATATTTCAGTTGCAAACACTCAGTTGGCAGCTAGCTACGTTTAGACAATATTAAGCATTTCTAGAAATGCTTTGCTGTTAATGAACACATGCCGAGGACAGGACAAAGGCTACCTAATTATGAATAATCATTACAATAATTAATTTAGCGAAAACACCCCAACACGGTTGCAAGATATCCAAATATACTAAAACAGAGCAATCACTGAGCTAAGAAGCCGACGTAAACTAAAATAAAAACAGATCTCCATGAAATTTACACCCAAGGAAGACAGCTCTTGCTAACTAGCTAGCTAGGTACTCTGTCGAACGGGTAACCCAGTGGTTACCCACAACGGCCTGAGATTAGTGTGATTTCTCTCACATAAGAAAATAACCGAAAAGATAGAACTTCGCTTCCGCATACTGTAAAATACACAAATCAACTAAACAAATTCACTTTCTTGCACGATAGGTTTCACTTCCTAGACAGATTTCCAACCGAAAGTGTTCAGTTGACACCTGCTAGCTAGCAAGATGGCTAACAAAAGCATACTACAAGTTAACTGGCTAGCTAGCGAGCTAACATAATTGGCGAGAAATCCAGCAAAACAATCGTGTTTGCTGTCGCTAGTTCATTATATTAAGATCACAATCTACAAACATAAAAACCAGCATTGACTGTTATTTCAGAAACGTTCCAGTCATATCTGCAGTATGTGACATAGCAGATTTGACTTAACTCACAAGAACGGCTCTGTCCTGCTCCGTCACTCGAGTGGGGCGTCTCTTTCTGCCGAAAATGTTTCCCATTGCAAAGCAGCATCCCCGCCACCCTCTACCGCTACGATCTGCAACCACCAGGTCTTAGCTACAGAGTCGTAAATAATTTCTGCTTTAATTTCATAATTCGCACTTCTGAAATACCCCCTTTTAGAACTGTAACGTTAGCTGGCTAGCAGTTGCTAACAGTTTAGCACTCACAAACTCACAAAGCCGCACCCCTGGAGCCAGGAAGTACGGTGGCCATAATGTGTCTTTAATCCCGATGTTCGGCTTTACTTGAAAACGAAAACGAATTTTAGATTTCTGAAAAGTATTTTGATAACTTATTCAATATGGTGAAAACTTTATTCTGAAAGTTACGCGAAATTAAATAATGAGCTGGACCACGCATTTTTTTTTCCTTATTACAAATGGTCAACATTTATCAGAAGAAAGTTGGCTGCTTTTGTGGTTGTGTTTTTCTGCGTGGCAAGTGGTAAAATGTTCCTTATTCATATATTTTTTAAAACATTGTTTCATAATGTTTACAATGCTTCCACATTGCCACCCAATGAGAAAACAGTTGGGTGGGTACTTCAGTAATTGAAGGTTTTCTCCTCAAATCAGGTCTATGCATTCCATGACATTTCAAATGTTCAAGAAATATTCCAAATTTTTGCAATAACCAGTCACATCCATGCAAACTCACACTACTCTGAAGCCTATGTAAAGGCAGATACACCCATTACTTACCAAATATATTGCTGATCCGTTTGCCAGAATCCATCTTTGCTGATGGTTGTGTGAGTGGCCATACAACATTGGCCAGAAAACTATAAAATTCATCATCACATTGTCAATACTTGACTTTGTGATGATGTGAGATCAGTGAGATCAAAAACATCTTTTCATTCAATGTGGTGAAATACAAACAACACTGTGAGAGCCTGTTATGGTATGTGAAAAATATGCTAAAAATGTGCAGCTTGAAACCCCAGTCAGCTAGAGGACTGACAGTATACTGTCTTTAGTAACATGTGAAACATTAATGAGATCCATGCTTTGTAGAGTGGTAAGTCAGCAGGAGAGATGGACTATTGCTAGCTGTAATATGAAACAAAACAACAACAAAAAAAACAAAAAAACAATTACTTTTATTTAAATGTATAAATTTAGGGCATTTCCAATGACTTTCCAAAGACTTCCATGTAGGTTTAGATGTGTCTCAAGTTCAGGAAAACTGCAATGTACATGGAGCAGCACATCAGCTGATTTGTAGCAAATCTCCACAAGTCACGAAATAAACTTCACTGTGCAAAAGATTCTCACTGCATGGACCTTGCCCCATCAAATTATGAGGATATTCTCCTGCTGTGTTTTCCAACCAGTATTAAATTTCCAAGAAATGTGACAAAGATGCTTGCAAATTCTCAGAGAGACCTTTGTTTATTTACATCATTGCCTCACAACATATATAAAAAAGTGAAAAAAATGCATTTTACACAATTCATCAAGACATACACTTTTTGGAAAGATAATTTCCTGTTTTAAAGCTGCATGTTTTCGCTTGATTACATTATAGCTTGTGGGGGAGAGACCAGATCAGATTTGAGAGTGCCTATCTTTCCCCCAGAAACCTTAAGAAACATTAAGAAAAGTGGCCACCCTCTCAATCATTAAGGTCTCATTTGAAATCTAATCCATTTATATTGCCAAGTTATTTATTCCAGCCGAAGGTTGATATTACTGTTCTTAACATTTTGTTTTTTGTTTTACTTTTATTTTTTTTACTTAGAAGGTGCCCTCAGCACTGGGATACTTACAGAGCATGCATCTACACATTATCCATTTATATAGATGGATTTATACTGAAGTAAATCCGGTTAAGGAACTTCAAATGATAAGACCTTCTTGGGAATTCACCAAAGAAGGAAATCCATGACCAACAGGGAAAATATGTTTAATTTGCAAGTCAATCAAAATGGCCTTAAGGATGTTCATCCTTGGACAATGTGGAGACCTTGTGCTTCTCAAAAGCTCCAGGTCATGTTTATATGTAGAAAAACCATTTGACTCCTGCTTCAAAGACCAGGAAGGAGGTCTTTCGGAGACAGTCTCCGTGAGGCCAACACCCACGGCACTGTGGGACGGCCTCCAGTACAGGAGCAGACGGTCGCTTGTAGGGGTTCTACACCTGGTAGTCAGTCCCAAAGTGCCTGTTCTGGCCATCAGTCATAGACAGGTAGGTGGCCCTCATGCTGGGTGAGTACTGAAGGAAAGAGAGAAACAAATTTATGAATTGACCTCTTGCCACCACTTTTAACTCCAAGAGCTATTAACGTCTGGGTAATACTGTTGCTCAGCGTTTGTACACTTTGGGAAAGCTGCTTTAGGAGCTGACACAAGTCACTACAGAATTCTGCTCAGAGGTTACCATTTGAATGGATTTTCTGAGAAGGTCAAAGATCTCCACATATGAAACCAGAAAACACATGGCCAAAGAAATTATAATAAATCATCAGTCCAACACATTGTAGCCCAGTTGAAAGCCAAGCAATGGTAAGAAAAAAATCCTCACAGGGATTCTATTCTATTCTACTGATTTGTGAGACAGGAGCATAGTGGGTACACACACCGAGGGTGGTGGGGAGCCTCTCCTGATCAGGGGGACATTCTCGTACCGAGGGTTCCCCCCAAACAACACCGACTGGTTCCTGAGAGAGGAGAGAGAGGCGAAGACATAGATCAAACATGCAGTTAAATCTTTATGGGTGTTCTCTAAAGAAATGACATTACAGACCTCTCACACACATACAGTCACACGTCCATGCGTACTTACTCACACACACAAACACAAACACACACACACCCACCTACACACGTTCTCTCTCTCTCTTACACACACACACACCCCCACACACACAAACACACTCTCACATACTCTCTCTTTTTGTCTCTCTCACACACACACACATGCTCTCTCTCTCTTTCTCACATACACACGGTTTCTCTCTTCCTCTCTCTCACACACACACACACTGTCCTCTCTCTCTCTCTCTCTCACACACACACACACACACACACACTGTCCTCTCTCTCTCAATTCAATTCAATTAAATTCAATTTGCTTTCTCTCTCTCTCTCTCTCTCTCTCTCTCTCACACACACACACACACACACTCACATGTACTCAGAGACGGGTGCGCTGGTGCTGGGGGGTGCAGGCAGCTGCAGGCTGGTCTGGCTGCCCAGGCTGCTGCTGAAGCTGTAGAAGCTGTGCACGTTGGCGCGGGACGGGTTATGCACCGAAATGCGACGGGCCTGCGGGTTAAAGGGGTCCTCCTCGTCGATGTCATCATAGTCCCGGTCCCTGAATGGCCCAAAAGACACAGGGGGTGGGGTCACAGGGCTGCTTGATGTTTTGACAAAGTGCAGAGGGATGTGTGTGTGTGTGTGTGTGTGCTGTGTGTCATGCGTTATGTGTGTGTGTGGTGTCTGGTGTGTGTGTGTGTGGTGTGTCGTGTGTTGTGTGTGTGTGTGTGATGTGTTGTGTGCGTATGAGTTGTGTGTGTGTGCGTGTGGTGTGTGTGTGCTCTGTGTGCTGTGTTGTGTGTGTGTTGTGCTGTTGAGTGTGTGTGTGTGTGTGTGTGTGTGTGTGTGCTCATGTGTCTGCGTGTGTGCATGTTCGTGAGTGTGTGTGTGCGTGTGTGGTGTGTGTGTTTGTGTGTGTGTGTGCTGTGTGCGTTTGTGTGTGTGTGTGTTTGTGAGTGTGTATGTGTGTTCCTGAGTGTCTGTGTGTAGTGTGTGTGTGCACATGTGTGTGTGTAACGTGTGTGCATGTGTGTGTGTAGTGTGTGTGTGCATATGTGTGTGTGTAACGTGTGTGCATGTTCGTGAGTGTGTGTGTGCATGTATGAGTGTGTGTGTGTCTGCGTGTGTCTGCTTGTGTGTGTTTGTGTGTGTGCGTGCTGTGTGCGTTTGTGTGTGTGTGTGTGCATGTGTGTGTGTTTGTGAGTGTGTATGTGTGTTCCTGAGTGTCTGTGTGTAGTGTGTGTGTGCATATGTGTGTGTGTAACGTGTGTGCATGTAGTGTGTGTGTAGTGTGTGTACATAGGGCTCACTTGTTGGTGATGTGTTTCCAGGCTCTGGGAATAGCACACAGCATGGTGCAGAAGGCACAGGCAGCCAACATGGAGAACAGGCACAGGTACAGCAGCCCCTCCACTCCGTCATAGCACACCCCTATCAGAGCGTCCAGGTAGTCCTGTAGCACACACACACACACACACGTATCAGAGCATCCTAGTAGTCCTGTAACACACACACACACCTATCAGAGCATCCATATATCCTGTAACACACAAACACGCATGCACGCATGCTTAAACACACATACGCGCACACACACACGCACCTACCCACACATGTACACATGCCCACAAGCACATGCCCACACGCCAACACAAACACACACACACACACAGAAAAACACATGCACACAAACAGACACACACACACACACACACACAAATTTGAATTCCTTTTTAGGGACCATAGTTATAGAGTCACAAAAAAGGCTAACATTCTGTAAAAGTCAGGAAAGCGTACTTGTGCATTGTTAATGTCAACGCAGATGGTTACATACAGTAATTTTGCGCACACTACCATGGTTACAGTAGCACAAAGGGTACAAGTGGGAGGTGGAGGTGGAGGTGGAGGCGGCCTCACCTTGTGAAGGCTCCGACAGTCCAGCAGGGCTGTCAGCTGGTGGAGGTTGGACTCTGACGAGTTTAAGAGGCGCTGAATCCCGAGCAGGTCTCTCTGTGCAAACACAGAGATGCACAGGTGGGACAAGTCAACGCAAGGTGACACAGTGTCGGATAGCAGTTAAGGACCTGGGCTCGTAGCGTAAGAGGTCACGGGTTTAAATCCCAACACTGCTGTTGCACACTTGAAGTAGTTATCTAAGGTACCTGAATTAAATTTAATAAAATTGGTATAGCCTGCACAAAGGCTGTTAGATCTGCATAGGGGGTACCTACAAAGCAAACAAAGCAAATTAACAGTAGTAGTATTAATAGTCGTAGGACTACCACTACAGGACTGAATGATGCTCTCACGCAAACATTAAAGCGTACTCATATGTGTGTAGTAATACAGATGTATCATATGAACATATCAAACAGAGGTATCATACTGAAATAGTAACAAAAACAGCATTGGTCCTGCAAGTTCGCCCAAAGAGCCCTGGCCCCCCATCCCTCTCCCTGCCCGCACTCACCTCTGCAGTGGGGAAGAGGGGGACAGCAAACTGCAGCAGGCCCTGGATCTGGATCTGCATGGTGGTCAGGGACCTCTGGTAGATGGTCATGGACTACAATGCACATGATGCACGGTAAGGCACATACAAATGCGCACACACACACACCCTAAGGAATGGACGATCCCATTAACAACCCTCCAGCAGGTGGCGACAACGCGCCATCCCACCCCCTGCATTCAGTGATTACTCAGCGGAACCAGCGTGTAGAGCAGCAGCTCCCTTTGTTCTGCAACTTCTGTAGTGATCCAAAGTGAAATCTGATGATAGATAGACAGTTGGTTCGCTACAATGACCTGAACAGAGAAACAAATACGGTAGCACCCCACCAGCTACGATTTGAAACTGGATTTGAAAATGCAGTCCAGTACGACCACCGGTTTGATAAATAGATTTTACGACCTTTCCTGTTGTGATCCGGTCCTGATGCGGTCAGTGATGACAGAGATAGCTTACTGGTTCTTAGATGGCTGTAATGTAATGTACAATTGGGAATGGTTCCCTTGGAAGCTAAAACATACTGACATAGTGAATCAGGCTTCAGCTTGTCAAAGGTCTTGCATGAGGCCCATCTGGGCTTGTCCCTCCAAGGTTGTAGGTTTGAGTTCCAGGTGGGACACTGCTCTTGTACCCTTGAGTAAGGTACTCACTTTGAATTGCTCCAATTAAATATCCAGTCATATACAGAGAGTGCCATAATGTTAGGGACAAATACATTTTTTCTTTATTTGGCTCTAAACAAAATCAAACACTGTGGTTGGCCTCCAAGCTCCCTGTATATCAACTTTTATTTAAGGGTGTTTTTATGCACTTTGATTTCACCATGTAGACATTACAGAACTTTTTATACATTGCTCCCTCATTCCAGGGCCCCATAGTGTTTGGGACACGTGGAGTGCGCAGCCAAATCAAGAAAAAAACATTACGGAAGTCACTGTAAATGTACTGTATGTCAGGAATGCAAGTTCTGTAAGTCTCTGGATAAGTGAGTCTGCCAAATGTCTGAAATGCAAATGTTTAACCGTCTTCAAAGCTTGGAATGAGGAAGTAATGAGATCTGCTGTCTCTGCTCCTCAGTGACGAGCTGCAGAGTGACCCCCAATCTAAGCAGAGGAACGGACGTAGCAGGCCACTTCCGAAACCAACTAAACAACTCTGGGGCCCGACAAGGAATGAACACACAGGCTTGAGCACGTATTAACAAGCACTACCACACACTGACAGAGAATGTGTCATTTCACAGTGGCGTTATTAGCCTTTCTATTTTGGAAAAAACAAAAAATAAATCTTTATTTAAAAAAATAAAGACAGACAGACACAGAAAATGTCCCAAAACATCAATTTACCTCCTACAATGATTTCTGTATCATTGTAAAAAAAAAAGGACTGACACCCTCACATGAATTGGCAATGTGAGTCACACACAGAAACAAAGTCACAGACAGAATTTTTTTTTTAAAGATTGATAAAGAGTACTAAGAAAAAATTAATCCAAGAGAGAAAAAGAGTGAAGCATGCTCAGGAGGGAGACAGTACCTGCTGAAAAGGGTTCGGTAGGCTCTGGCTGCAGTACAGGTAATAATGCACAACATCTGCAAGGCAAGGGGGAGAAACCAATTATTTGCCTCGTGCGAGTTAAAAGTCGCTACTCGCGCTACACCAGGCGATGAGACTTCACCTTACAGAAGGCCTCGCCTCTCGCCTCAAGCCCTTCGAGCGAAACGCGGAGGCTACTCACCGGAGCTGACGTGGCCCTTGGTGTGGTTCATAACAAACTTGTCCGGGGACACGCAGAAATCGCTGGTACCCTAGCGGCAAAAACAGAGATCGCAAAAGATGACAAACTGACGTCGCGTTTCCGCGCCGTGTTGTGACATTGCAAGCATGGGCACACGCAAGTACAGAAACAATCATGCCCGGTCAGGGAGAGTGATGTCACTGCTGGGATGCTTTTTGTGATATTCCAGAGATGTAGTACCAATGCTACACTATAGGCCCTGGCTCTGAGGGATAAGGTCTTTGCCTCAAAAAGGCACATGTGAGAGTGCACATGCACATGCACACACTCGCACGCACACACACACACACACACACACACACACAAACACACACATGCACACACATGCACGCACATGCACGCACATACACACACATGCCAGTTTATGAAGGAAAACAGAAATGGAAAAATATATATGTACTATATAAGCCTCAGATGAGACCGATCCAGGAAACAACCTGACTGTTGTGCTTATTGCTGGGCAAGAAAAAAAAAAAAAAACAGTAGCATCCAATCCCTGAACATGGTGAGAGAGAGGGCTTGTGGGAAGGGTCTTAAGCTGTTCTGCCCCTCCCTGGACATGCCTGCCCTCCAGTGAAACACTGCAGCAACGGACAGGCCTTTTCTGCTGCGCTAGCGGTTCTCTGTGCTAGCGGCTCGGTCCCTTCCCTGAGGGGGCAGGCTGGCGCTGATACTCGCTAGTGTTTCACTCGCGCACCACTCAGACAGATGGGGGAGGGAGATGGAGAGAGAAACAGAGAGTGAAGGGAAGTAGAGAGAGAGGGATTGAGCGAGGAAGGCTAGATATATATTGGAGAGGCAAGCAAGGGTCTGGAGATAAACTGGACCCCGCAGGCATTTGCAGAAGCAGTAAACAGTGAGTTATTCTCAATATACCCTAATTTAACTAACCTTCCTTAATGAGACAGAGTGTGAGTCAGGTCACCATACTACTTACAATTAGACCACACATGCACACACACACACACACACACTCAATCACACACAAACCACTAAACACAAAACAGTAAGTAAATAACACGCACAACCTTCCAGATTAAAAATTAAATTTCCCTTCATTTGGCATACGCTCATCTCCGAAGCGACAGAGGCGATCGTCGCAGACAACATTTATGCGCGGAGCACGCGGACCCCTCACACGCACGCACGCACGCACGCACGCCGCCACCGAGCCACAGAGCGCGCAGACCCCTCACGCACCGCGGTGCGTCGGCAGACGGCCGGTCACGCGCTTGAGCGAGCGGTCGCTGATCCAGCGAAGACGAGGAGGATGGCCGCTCTCCAGGGCACGCGGTCAGCGCATTCACTTTAAAGAGGGATTAAAGCACAGCCTCACGCCAGCCTTAAAGGTACCGAGCACAGGAGCGCGGACGAACGACATCCGCAATCGGCACATCCATGGATAAACAGGCTGCAGACGTTCATGGTGGGGGTGGGGGGGTTCAGCTAGGACACAAAGGCCACCCCCCTGGGGGTTTTCTGTTCCCTCTTCCTGACAGCCAATCAATGGTCCCAGGGGATACTGTGACATCACAGTAAAAACTTTTACCCCAGGAGGTTTGACCTCTGACACCAATCTGACCCCTACAACACTAACCCTTGGCCTCACAGTGACCGAGACGTGACCTCATCAGTGTGGGACATTGCTTGTGCGAGCCCCCTCCACGGCCCACCCGCACCCCACACTCTCGTGACACCCCTGGTCGATAGCGTTATCTGCACACCAGGAACAGGTAAATGAATACCCTGTAGCCAGCGTCTCTGTGGACAAACGGAGAGAAGCTCGCCCTCCAGGCTCTGATACCAATCGTTCAGAGCTCGTCCAATCAGACAGGAGCGCACGTGTGAAAAGGGTCAGTAGGACGTCACGGCAGGGTGAAGTCATGAATAAATACGATCCCCTTTCATTTGAGGAGCACTTCCGTCCTTTCCCCCGTCAGACCAGCTCCCCGATCCAACCGATCCTTCAGAGAGACCATTACATCACCTCCTAAAAATGGCCACTAGGGACAGGGATAAGATCTTCCACAATGGCTGCCCTCTGAACCCACCCCAATGTCATTCATCACAACGAGAGCAGCTACTTTAGGGACCAGCATTATCACACACACACAGAGACACACACACGCGCGTGCGCACACACAGACAAACGCGCACTCGCGCGCGCGCACACACACATGCACGCGTGCGCACACACACACAGACACACGCACGCGTGCATGCACACACACACACAAACACTCATACCCACGTGCACGTACACAATGCACACACACACACATCCACACCTGCGCACACGCATACTCACGCACACACACGCACACACACACACACACACGCACATCACACCTGCGCACACGCATACTCACGCACACACACGCACACACACTTGCGCACACGCACACGCATACTCACGCACACACACGCACACACACACACACACGCACAGACACGCACAGTAATCATTGCGGCTGTGATTTCGGAGCACGGGAGCGAAAGCTCTCTTCCTCTCGTTATGGGGAGACTAATTAAACCCCCTCATAATGATGTCCAGCTGCGCATCCCTCCCAGACGCGTGTGAGCCAGCGTTCGCAGAGAGAACTCACCACAGCCGCGGCAGTGACTGCGCCCAGCGACGCCCAGCTCAGGGTTAAAATCAGCACCCCAAAAACCATGATCCTGTAGAGAGGCAGACACGAAAGAGAGAGGGAAAGGGGGACATAAAGAGAGAGAGAGAGAGAAGGAGAGAAAGGACAAGAAAAGAGTTAGATGGGTAGATGGACACATGGTTAGGTGGGCAGTTAATCATGAACAACATGAATTCCCTCAAGGCCATGCTGTTTCAAGTGCACATAGATCACTGATAAAAGAGTGGAAGCAATAAAACTGTGTTTTTTTTATCCCCGGTTTGAGTGACATTTCAATCTCAGGCAATTATGGCAAAATAATTCCTAAGACAATCTGCCTTGGGGTTTATATTGTAGCATTTATGTCTTCTGTCTGCCTTGGCAATGCAAATGCCTATTGTTTGTCATGCAAATAAACCTGGTTTGAATCTGAAATTAAGAGAGAATGAGAGAATGAGAGAGAGAGAGAGAGAGAGAGAGAGAGACGTTGAAGAAAGCTAGAGATGTATAGATCTATTCAGGGAGGGAGTGAGAGTGAGAGGCAGTGGCTCCCTGATGGATAATAAAGGCAGCAGAGGCTCTCTTATGGTTTTAAAAGTGCTGGGAAATTGAGTTGGAAGCTCTTTACAATTAGTGTGTGGCGTCCACACATCCTGACCAGGAAATCAATAGGCATTAAGGCACAAACTCTGCCCTTAATGGAGAGGGAGCCTGTGAGAGTAACGGGCTCGGTGAGCTTGTGAGGAGGCCATTCAGGCCCTTCGTTCCGGCAGCTTCTCCGGGCGCATCGATGTGTTAATGCTCCTGCAGTAAACACTCAGCTCGCAGCCGGCCCCGGATAGCAAACCGGAGCGTCCGCTCGCACCCCCGCACCGCGCCGGCTGGTGGGGGCTGAGGTAAGCAGAGGAGTCGCACAGCTATGACTCCGCTCGCCCCCAAAAAAGCTCAGCTGTGAGGCTAAGCTGATCCAGGATCAGCGGTCTGGGGCGATAACTGGCCATTCACAGACATCTGGGGGGGAACTGGCCTCATATAGACGTCTGGGGCACTCCCCCGGCTGGACGCTTTGGTGGTTTCCTGCCGTGAGGAGTTCAAGCTCTGGACCAATAAGCACGTCTCAAAGGGCGGGAGGCGTGGCTACGGGCGTGTTCCACCTGGGCAGGCGTGCGTCACCAAGTCGCTACCCAAACTCCACCTCCTTCTCCTACTCTGGCTTCCCAATTTCAGATCTGCACCAGTGTGTATGAGTCAGGAGAGACACCCCCACCACAGGGCTCCTCACCTGTACCGTTAACGGCTGTGGCTTTGAACATGCAAAAAGGCAAACAAACAAACACACACACACAATAAGGCTCTGGGCCAGCAGCTGCACTTGCACCATAGATATTTTTACTCTCTGCTCTGACAGGAAAAGGTCACCGGTTTGTCAAAATGTTTTGTCTCGAGAGGCTGAAGGGAAAGACAGTGCTGCCCGAGTGCTACATCTGGTGAACTCAAACCACAGAGGAAGCGCTGGCCACGGACTATAATAGCCAGCGGCATGATGCTACGCCGCTGAGCCAAGTTGACGCGGAGTTGCCAAATTGCACGCCTTGGAATGAGCACAAAATGGCAGCCGGGCGGCCTCGGCTCCAACACAGCTGACCTCAAACTGCCGTTTGGCAGAGAGAAGGATTCTGCGGTGGCCGCTGAGATTTTCGCTGAGGTGGAAAATTTGGCCGCAGGAAGTCAAAGTCCTCCTCGGTACCTCGTTCCAATCGCCATCGGATTTGCCAATTAGCACAATTCTTCAGCCAGGAGGTAGAACTAATCAATGAAATCAGCTGGCTGAGTTCACGGGGTGGAAGAAATACATCGCAGGGCTTTTAACTTTCTGACCCCTGGACATTCCACCTCTGGATTTTCAGAGATACTCACGTGGTCAGGAGCCAGCGAGACTGCTTGGCCAGCCCCAGGCAAGCCACCAGGCAGATTACCAGATCCAGAATCAGCAGCAGTAAGTAAGAGAGCCACCTAGAGGAAGGAGGACAGAAGCGCACGGTTTACTTTAATTTCTAGCTCCCTGCTGGGCAACGCTGAGCCCAGCTGAGAGGAACTGCCAAAAGTACATGTGGAAATGATCCTCTTAGGAGGTGAGAACATCCTTGCAACAAGCTCACAAAAATGGTAAGAAAGCACTAGTGTTGCCTAATCCCAAATGAGTTTTGTTTCTTTTCATTAAATGTTGATTCAAAGCAAATGCATGCAGGAAACATACATAATTATATTTGTCATTTTAATTAAAGAATGACAAATCTCGGAAATTCCCAAAACTCCTGATTTTAAATTCCCAAATCTACTATTACGTTTTGCACGGACCCATCTCTGTGAAACAGAGAAACAAAAGATGCGATTAAACAGACGGCCTAAACGGATTTCAGTTTTACGCTGACCACATACAGCAATGCAGTAATGACTGTACACCAGCAGGGGGCATTCTCTACCTGTAGTACTCCATGGTGGCAGTCTTGTCAGCGAGGGAGGCCAGGTCCAGTTTGGCCCGGTTCACATCTGGCAAGCCGCTCAGCTGCTGTATGATGTTGTTGGCCATCATCTGCATGAAGTGGAGGGTTTTGACGTAGTCCTTGTGCGCGGCGAAGATCTCATCCAGGCGGTCCACGCGCTGCTTCAAGTCGTGCTGCATGTTGCCCAGCGTGCCTGCCACCTTGGGGGGTGGGGTGGGGTGGGGGTGGGGGGGGTGGTCAGAGCAGGGTTTGACAGAGAAGGGTGGAGTCGAGCGGAGGTGCGTAGAGTCAAGGGTGGGGGCAGGGGAGGCGGGGCCAGTGGGATGAGGAGAGGAGAGGACAAGGAGGAAGTGTGGAGGTGATGGCGTGCATCTGACAGACTCTACAAATGGACGGTTTGAGAAATTTAATAAAACAGCGCCCATGTCGCGCATGGTTAAACAGGCTTCCAAACTCTTCTCAACAAACAGATACTTGCAGTTGGTTTGCTGAACATACTGTCAAAGAAGAAAGAAATTATCTACATGTGGGGAAATCAAAAACCAAACTTTAATTCCAACCATCACGGCCTCCTTCAAAAGGGCCTTTGTTCAGTGGTTTCCACAGTAACTGCATTACTGCACTGTTGTCTGTTTGACTCACAGGTTCAGGGACTTCTTCTAAGGGACTTCCTCTTGTGGTTATAGCCCAGCATGCATTGCAGGCAATACACGCTTTTGTGGGAAACACCTATATTTCTAATATACCCACACTTCCTTGTATTAGAAGTCATGTGTAGTACTTGTCGTGCGGTGCTGTTTCGTAGTACAGCAGCGCTGTTTCTGAGTAATGTACTGCTTTATAGTACAAATTTGCTGCATGCTAGTGCTGTTTTGTTCTTTGTTTCTTCAGCATAAAACACTCATCACAAACAGTTCTGAAGACCATCCAATAGGCTGTGTGGCTCAGATACAGTGCCATAAAGAAGCAGAAGAGTGAACTGTCCATTGACTTGACTGCAGGAGAGTGGTGTGCAATGATCTCCTCTGGTCATGTGACGAAGTCACTCCCTCTGTGATTGGCAGGCCATTTGGCAAGCAGCACAGACAGGATTTACAGAAGTGAATCACATCAAGAAAATTGGCCTGGATGGAAATGAATGCCCGGTAGTACTTAGTGGGTTAGTAGCACAATGTGTCAATGTGCATCCGTATTTATTTGTGTGTGTGTGTCAGAAAGAGGGAGGAGAGGGGCACAGAGACACAGACTCAAACATAGTTGTCCAGTTTCACAGTCACAGATTAAGCCTAGTCCTGGACTAAATTCAATTTTGAATGGAGATTCTCCATACAAAAGCTCAATTTAGTCCAGGACTAAGCTTAATCTGTGCCTGTGAATCCGTCCAAATGTGTCTTAGGGGTGGGGGTTAATTCTAATAAGGCTTAATTCTGCCTCATCTGCAGTGCGTACATTCCATCTTAGCTCCTCCTTCTATCTTGGCCCCACCTCCTCCATCTCAACCAATGGCCCTGCTCCAAGCCGTGAGGAGGTATGGCTGGACTCCAGCCAGCCCCAGAGACTGCGAATCAGTGGCGACTCAGCCGCAGAGGTGTTGCTTGCTCACCAGACTGTCGATGCCACGGAGCGTGTGATTGGCGTTGTAGAGAGAGTAAGTCAGCTGGTACACCCCGTCATTGGTCTCGCTGTTTCCGTAGAAACCCACACCCACTGAAGAGCTACACAGGGAAAAATGAAAATAAATAAATAAAGAAAGAAAGAATAAATAACATTGATGTTTCTCCTCAACTTCTACAGTGCACTGCCACTCTATTCGGACATATATTATTATATAATATTTCCTGTGAAACAGAATCCTGTAATGAGATGAAAGCTCTACCATGCACAGCAGAGAAGTAGGAATAGAGGAGGTGGTCTCCCTGCACAAGGGTGCTCTCCCTAACGAGCTCAGCTACTTAAGAGCCAGACTGTAGACAAGGCTCTGCTTGAAGGAGAAGCAGGAACTTTATGGGAATCCCAGCTTCCTGACCCTTCTCTCACACTGACAGTAAAAAAGGGAAATTCGCTCTCAACAGTGGGCACAAGGTTGTACTAAAAAATACCTTCAGCAGACTGACCACTGACCACCCACAGCCCCACAGCCAACCAACAGACTTCGCAGGAATTGTCCAGAGACGACCCACAGACTGTTACCAGTCACCAAGTGGCTGCACATTGCTCCAGATTTCCACAGACCACTGAAATCCATCCTTACAGACGTCTCCGCAGTTACTGTCATGATCCTCTTTACTTCCTCCAAATTTTACTGGGTGTCCTTCTGCCCCCTTATGTACTTGTAGCCAGGCACAAGCAATTCATAAACACATAAAATTACTGCACTGTACTTTCAAAACATTAAAAACAGGCCAGGTCAAGGGCTAAAAAAAATAAGTGACGAGAATTACAGGCTGAAGATGATTCATTATTTTTCTTTTGCATTTTCCTCCTGCTGAGATTAAATCTGACTGACAGTTCCAGTTAAACGCGTTAAGTGGAAAGAGGTGGGGGAGTGGGGGAAAACAACAGAAAAATGTATTTATATTCCAAAATGAAAACAATTCCACCACTGCAGTTTCATAATAGACCTCCAAATAGACCTCCATTACAGACAGGAAATAAATAAGCAGGCTGCACGTCCGGTGAAGTCACTTTGTTGGGCCCCTATCATTGACAGAGCATGCTCTCTGTATGTCATGGTCAGATTTCATGTCCAAATCCAGAATTCATAATAAAATCTGAAACATTAAAAAAAAAAAAACAATATTTTTTAGAAAAACTCTTGAGCGGCGAAGTGAGACAAGCACAAGGTGTTGGACAAGCAAGCAGGCTCCCGTCTGTAAGCCCGAAAGTTAGCCTGCAGAATAGTTACCCGATACAAATAATATGTATAATAACACTATAATATGAAAGGATAATAAAGGGGTTGCATTGGCGGCTCAGTGGTAGAGCTCCTGCCTGCCACACCAGAGGCCCGGGTTCGTATCCCGGCCAATGTCCCAAAACCCAGCTGCTGGGGATGCGCAAGCCAGTGCACTCCTTGTGTCGGTCCCAAGCCCGGATAAATGGGGAGGGTTGCGTCAGGAAGGGCATCCGGCGTAAAAACATATGCCAAATCAAATATGCGGATCTGATCCGCTGTGGCGAACAGCCGAGAGAAGAAGAAGAAGAAGATGGAAGGATAAAAAGCCTAACTGAACATGCTGCTTATTAGCTTTCAAAGGGCAAATAGGACTGTGAATAATATAAATTTGAATGCAGTTAAGATTTTGTATGGTTTCATATTATAATATCATTATAAATCCATGTTGCTATTTATAAAAATATTATAATATGAAAGGATAAAAAATATAACTGGACATGCAGCCCATTAACTTTTAAAGGCTAAATAGGAATGTGAATTATATAAATATGAATGCAGCCTATCAGATAAGTGTCATGTCAAGCTCTGGATATCCACAAAGGTCACCATTCTC